>NC_072731.1:69281331-69354475 GCF_026930045.1 Uloborus diversus | reverse complement strand
GCATTTTTCCAGAAGTAAAACTTTAATTTCTTACTGACGCAAATATAAAACTTTTAAAACACAAGGGTTTCGTGTTTGTATCTGAAGATGCTTATTTTTATTTATTTTTTTATTTTTTTGGAGTGCTTCATTGATGATTTTTTTTAATTATAATTATTTTAGTTTTGTTAGATAAGTATGAAAGCTGGCTCCAGATTTCAGAGAATTTTGAGTCTTTCAGAGTGGCAAATTCTTCAACAAAAATATCATTAAACTTGATACTGTTTGCATGTCTCTCGGTCACGTTGTTATTTTATTTATTTACATTGCTATAACGTAAAGTTTATCAATAAAATGGTTAAATGCAAACTGTTAAAGAATTTAAAACTGAACATAAAAAAGAAGAAAAAAACCAGAAGGAAGAAGTCAATCGCGATTCGCTAAAAATTTACTAGAAGACATAAGAATTTAAATTTTAAGTACTCACATGCTATATAACACAAAATATTATCGTAAACAAAATCTAATGTTCTAATAACTTTAAAAATGATAAAGAAAGGAACTGATTTATTTTTAAATCAAATTTGAGTTTCAGAAAATGTTTAAAAACTATCATACGGGCAGTAAAATATTCAGAATCACAACAACTACTCGGATTTTTGCTATAAAGCAATCGCTACAACTTAGCAACTAAAAGAAATTGCAAAGTCAACGTCAACGAATATTGGAATACGAATTATGATTTCAAAATAAATACTGTTATTTTACATACATTATCGATGATAAAAAAAACTACATTTTGAGAAAAGGGAATGAATAATATTACTAGCACTTACCTTTAACTTGGATTACAGCTGAGCAGTCCTGTCTCAGCACACCCGAAAAATAACTAACATGGCTGTCGATACTTTGAATTCATTAGTTTCTCTTCCCGTATGAAAAGAAACACTTTTTGCGCATCGTTTTGCGCAATCTAAAACAGTTTTACAGTTTTTTTCTGTTATTTAGAAGAGCAGTATTAAACTGTAGGAAAAAGCAGTATATTACTGTAAAAACAACAATTATTTTTTGCAGTGTACGGCCGTGCTAAGCACAGTAGTAAAAGTAGTCATACCTGCACTTTTGAACAAAACTAAACTATTATAACCAAGTTTTTCTCTGTTTCGTATTTTACTTAATAAATGAAATGTTTTAGAGTTATTTGATCAGGAACTGTTTTTTTGAAAAAAATCTGAAAAGTAAAACAAAAATGACATCTGAATTAAATATATGGAAGAGCCAAACTATAAAACACAATAACTCAGCTTGAGCGCAACTGCAGATTCCACTTTTGTGCTTAGTACGACAGTATATAGGGTGCGGCAAAAAAAAAATAAATAAACTCGAACAAATATTGCATCATCGAATGGAAGTAAAGTAATTTCATTTTAATTAGTGTCCTATTTATATTTGTCTCTCACTTTATTGGAAAATGATTTACAATATTATATCCTAGTTTATGTATTGTTTTTTAGGTCTTCTTACAATTTTTAACAAAATACCCGCCATTTGAAAGTTGTTTAACGAAGTACAGCCCGTTTGCTTGTTGTGCCTCGGCAAACAGTATTTGATGCGGTATGTTGTTTCAAGTGGCTTGGAAATGATAGTCGATGTCCAGAAAATGTACAAAAACGAACAGTGAACATTTCAGTTAACCGTCAGGTCATCCAAAAGTGAGTTCAATGAAATCTTTCTGTTTCCACTAGAGGAATTGTTCGTAAGATGGGGAATTTATGACCGTAAGTGGGGGCAAAAACAGTTCAAACAGAAGTTTTACGAGTTCCAAAGAGTTCAGGCATTCGTATGACTCTAAAGATGCCAGAAACGTTTGAGACGGGCCGCAAGTCCACGCTGGAAGTGGTTACCTTTCACTGATTTACCGTTCAACCAACTCATAATCCCCAGAATGATAGAATTTGGTCTGTAGACACTCCAAGCACCTTAGAAAATATTGAATGTTGCCAAAATCCGAAGTTGGACTTTGTCTGTGACGGAATCAGCACAAGCTACAGAACATCTCTGGTTTTTTGTGGATGAGAGCCATAAAATAAATCAAAAAGTGTACCAGAAGGTTATTTTAGAAGCTGTTTTACTTCTCTGGACCTAAGAGCACTCCAGCACAGCCATGTAGACTAGACATTTCGATTTCACTCCACACCAGTTCATACGGTACACCAAAAACACAAGAATGGTGCAAGGCGCATTGTTTTTGACATGGTATCATCTTAAGAGTGGTCGTTTCGTTTTATTTCTACGCCTTAATCCCATTTATTACACTATGGCCTGCTTTTGAGTCAAAGGTCTACCCTAAACTACACATATGTTTGGACTCTCTAAAACAATTGCTTTATAGAGAATAGGATTGATTAAAGGAATTGTGGCACTTGAATAAAAATTTCAATAAGCAGCTGCACCTTTGTATTACTTCAAAAGGCGGCTAGTTTGAAACCAATTAATTTATTGATTGCTAAAAGTCTTCTCATATTATGTTTTGTGTTTTATTAATTTATCCTTATATATTATTTCTGTAGCCTGTTTTTGGTTTCTACGCGAGATTTTCCTCAATTTTTGATCGATTTCTTTGATTTACACCTTATTTTAAAGCTTATCGTGCAGGCTACTGAAGAAAAATAGACCCACGGTCTAAAAATTGTTTTTTCGGGCAAAAAAAACCCGTTTTAAAGAACCAGAATGAGGTTTTCGGTTAAATTTATAACTTTAACTGGCACTGTTACCGACAGAGCTGAATAGCTTAGTCGGCAGAGCGTTCGACTGGTAACCAGGAGAATGCGTGTTCGGGCCCACGTCCGGACAATCTGCATCAAAAAATTAGAAAAATATCGTGCATTACGTGAACAATGAATAACAAATCTGAGGGGATACATGATGTAGAAACGCTCCTAGCTGTTATGAAAACTTGATGCAACATGGAGCTAAACTGATACTCAATTGTAAGTTTTTTTTTTTTTTTTTTTTGAAGCTTTGGCCCCGGGAAGAAAATTAAATCATAATGTAAGCAAAAATATAAGTATCAGGTTTAAGATTTCAGACTACATTGGGATTGTTTTTTGTTCAGTAAAATATAATCAATCGTATGTTGAAATATAGATTCTTCTAATGAGTTTTTGACTCTTTGTACAAATAAAAAAAATACTACCTCAATTTAAAGGGTAATATATATATATTTTTCTTCTTCTTTCAAAAAAAAAATAGCGTATCACATTTTTACTACATTTGAAAAGCTACGCTTAAAAAAGAACTTAGTTCAAATTTTTTTGTTATTTAACCGTGCTGTTAAATGATGAACACGTGCTGCCATCTAAGTCATAACGGTTCAAACAGCCTGCGATAACAAATTGTAAAATTTTTTTTAAATAAAAACACTTCTCGGCAAGAAAAAAAAAATTATAATTACCTGTGGTTTTTTTTTTTTTTTTTTTTTCGGTAGAGTGTTCGGCTATAAACTGTCTGAACTTCGGACCAGTTCGGGCTGTCCGACATAGTAGCAAATTTACAGTAATATTACGCATTACATGCACTCATAACATACAACAGATAACACGCGTAATAAAATAAATGCATTGGGAATGCTATTTGGTGTTTCGACTCCTTTATGAAGGCTACAGTTATCATTCAGATAAGTTGATTGCTAATCGAAGGGTGTTCTTCCCTTTTTTTTAAAGCTTTGACTCCGTCCAGACCACTGATCATAATGTAAGCATAAAAAAAATATTAGATATACCTCAAGGGAATTCTTTTTGTGCAGAAAAACATTTTCATTGTATGCTGAAATGTAGATTTTTCTAATAGCAGTGTTCGAACTTTTGTACAAATGAAAAAATACTACGCCAAATTAAAACTACGAGTTTCAACCAGTAAATCTTTAATTATTTATTCGAATACGATATAAAACATTAAAATTATTATCAACTTCATTAGTAAGAAATCATTTTCTACTCCTCTGCTTTCGGCTGAAAAAAAAAAAAAAAAAACATTTTGTCTACGTTCGAAAAATTACACTTAAAAAACGGACTCAGTTCAACTGGTTTTGGTTTTGAATTTTAAGTGTTCGATTAAAAGAAAAACAAGTGCGGGCTTTTAAGCCGTACAGGTTAAAGAAACCTGTTATGGGAAATTGTTGAATATTCAAAAATAAAAACACATTTTTTTTTCTACCGAATTTATTACTTCTCTAGAATGTTTGTTTCAATCGCTACGTGAGATCTTCTTCATTCTTTAATCAAATTTCATGTTTTACGAATAATTTTAAATCGTATCATGCTGGCTAATGACAAAACATAGACGCATGATCTTATTATATTTTTTTCGGCAAAAAACTTTTTTACTGTGTTTTATTACGCATTCCGTCAGTGAATAGCATTCGAAAAGGAAGGCACAGTTGCTAGGTTTGTAGGAGCGTCGTACTGTTAATCAGAATGGCGCCAGTTCGAATCCGTGCCACTAAATATCTCTTTGATGTTTCTTTTTTTTTCCGTCAGATGCTCACATGGGCAGGACTGTATTTGCCACAACCTGTTTTTTCACATGCAAAATTACCGATTTTTCACGTGTCCCTCAGCCACACTTTTAATGATATTTATATTTGGATTGAAAATACGTACAACCAAAAGGGGAGCGATGATCAAATTATCACAACGTTGTATTTAACGAGGTTTTGTGACTGATGTCTTCAAATTACATGCCTTCTCTTGTGCGCTTACATTTTTCCGTCTACTTTTTTTCGGTTTTTCTTCATAATATTCTTTCTTTCAAATTTTTAAAGAGCGAAATGCCTTTTGAAACGATTCGAAGTACAGTGCGGAATTCCGCACGGGTCGACTAGTTGATTTTTAATAAAGCTACGTGGAAAATTGCTTGCCCGGGTTCTTTTGCCGCATCCTGTACACCTTTGGGTTGCACAGTCAGCAGAAACATAGTTCTGTGATTAAAGTTATGCTTGTTCGTTTTATGAAGAAGGAAAATAAATTATTCACTAAGTATATTGGTTTCATTTTTTTTTTTTTTTTTCAAAAAGTATTAAATGTTTTTTTTTATCTTTATGCAATTTAGATTATCATACAACACCTTGCAGTATTTTAACATGCAAGGAGGGGTGGGGGGAGGAAATTGCAGCAGAATTTAAGTATGAGATATTTCTAATCACTTTTTGCTGGAAATTTCAATTAAAACTGCATGAAAAGTTTAAAAAAATCATTTTTTCAATTTTTCCGGAGTGAAAATAAACCCTTTCGGAAAAAGACGATTTTTTCCGACTGTTTTCATCTCTAAATTGGTTATATGAATTGCATTTTTGATGTTAAATCTTTAGCAGAAAAGATCATAAGAAATACACGTATAACTGCTTATACAATGCAGTGTCTGATATATCCTTTTAAGCTTAAAATTTAATTAAATTTGCTTTGACAGATTATTAATTATCAGCTGAAAAATTAACATTTAGGGATGGATTGTTTTCCACATTTAGTACAGCATCAAGTTCATCATAAAGTAAAATCTCATGTTGCTTGTATTGCAAATTCAAAAACTGCGATGACAATTTTTTGTACTCTTAGAAAAAATAGTTTTAATTGATTTGCTCAATTCATGGTAAGTAAAACATATTCTGTGCTTCGAAAACTCATTTAAAAAATGGCAAGCTTAGAGCTTTTATTTAATTTTATTTATTTACTTATTTTATTTATTTTTTTCATTTTGCTGTTTCAAACTGTGTCAATCATTTAACAATATTGTAATTCGAAGACTTTGAATGTACTTTATTTCATTATTCTCTACGTCTAAAAATATTTAAGAACTAAAAAATGGTTCTTCATAAAGTATAAAAAAATATATGTCACTTGCGTATTTAACTGTTGAAATACATTAAATATTCTTTTATGCTTCTTTTTTATAGCAAACGAAATATCTAATCACTAGCGGTACCCGCGCGACTTTGAATGTAGTAGAAAATTCAAAGGTCATTTGGTTCGCCTGTATATTTACAAATAATGGATGATGAATTTCTATCCAATTTGATATGTTCGTTTGCTCGCCGATGTTACGGTTCCACGTTATGATAATTTGGTAATTTAATCGTCCACGTAATGATAATTTACTCGGTAAAATGTTCTTAAAACTGGAACAGAAAAAACAAAATCAAATTTTCGAAAAATCGCTTCAAGGTGCACACCCCCATAATACAAACTTTGTGCCAAATTTCAAGAAAAACGACAGAACGGTTTAGGTGCTATGCGCGTCACAGAGTTCCGAACAGAAATCCAGACAGGGATTCAAATAGAGAGATTATCAGCTTTATTATTAGTAGAGATAATGAAATCGAATATTTTCCTTGCTTCGTTCTTCCTTTTTTTTTTTAAATTTTAATTGTGGTATTGTGAAATAATTAAGTAACCTAATGCTTTAATAATGAGCTTTTATCTAAAAACCCTCTACGTATTTTCCACAATTCCATGAGATGGAATCATTATATGAAAACATACTTTGGAATAGCCAAGCGCTTTTAGCAAGCGAGAAAATAATATAAAAAATAATAACAAAAGACATAAGGAGTGCAATATTAACCTTAAAAAATAATAATAACAAACCGTATTTTGCGACTTTAATTTTAAATTTTTATTGTTTGAAATTCTTCCGAAAAATAGTTTAGTTAGAGAATTGACACCTCATTGTAAACATCACCGAAATAAAAAACTTACTTTGATAGAAAAAAATGTGTTCTTTCTAATGAGATAAACGAAAAGAAGATTTGAGGTGACAAACTTGAGCTACAGCGCTTTAAAAATAGGCTTCTTTTCACTTGAACGGTTTTGATAGCCACTTTGGATGACAATATCTTTTTGAACATAGATATTTAAGCACTGCAACTGTAACCCATTAGAAACAAGTGTTTTTACAATATAATCACGAAGTACGAACCTTTGAATAAATTTTGTCCAGATTTTATGAAAACCTAAAATTTAGGAAAAAAATTCCCCTCTGGGCTTTTTTACGAGTTAACACGCGTGCTATAAAAATATAATGAGCTCAAATTCACAAAAATAAATGAGTGTATTAACAGCCAATTGCAATTTAAGCTCCAAAAATTTCAGTTTCAGGGTGATAAATTTTTCTGCGAGCTTTGGCTAAAGATGGCAATTAGTCACAAAAAACTCACCCGCCATTTTGGTTTTTTTTTTTTTTTTTTGAATATTCTAGATCCTTAGGATTTGGATCTCGAGAGCTGAAAAGTGCGTTGGTTAGTTTCAAAGGCATCTCCGCACCTGCATAATATTTCATCCAAATCGGAGATGATCGAGTGGGGACCCCTACTTGACATGGAATGACTCAACGGTCGACTGCTGGGCTCATACATGGCCGAACACTGGATTTCTAAGGCCAACTGCTGGAGCATTTTCTCGTATTAACAATAGGTTAGTTTTTAAAATTAAAATGTTTTTTATTTCTGAAGCAATTTCGTGAATCATTATCAGAAAGGTATAGCCTAAAGTCTTACAATGATTTTGATATTGTATTGATTGCTGAAAGTTATGTTAACAAAAACCAGCAATCGCTCTCTTAAATGTCCGACTACTGGAGCTCCTACCTTAAATTCATTTTTGCAGAGAGGTAAAAGGATATAATCAAGACGTTATCGCACAAAATGACAGATTAGTGCAGACACGCGTTTCGGGGACTCAAGAAACCCTTTTTCGGTGCAAAACAGTAAGCTTTTGGATCTAATGACATCCAGTATAAGCAACGAGAATGAGTAGCAGACGGCTTAAATAGTAAAAGTATCAAATTAATAAAATTGAACTCCTAGCCGAAATTTATTGCATATCCTTCCTTCTAAAAAGCCTAAGCGATAAAGAAAAATCTGCTTTTACCGGCATTTCTACCTGCATGACGTATTTTTAAATCTTTATCCCATTATTTCATCATTTAGCTGTCGGTAATGCATTTTTTGAAGTATTAAGATTAACCGCTCGTGCATTTGTCAAGCCACATAACGCCTAACTCAACGAAGAAAGTGATTTTCCGAAAGTGTGTTGTTTGTTGCTTATAAAACTGGGGAAACAAATAAAGGCATTCCAATTTGGTTTTGAGAAAGCAAAGTAGAACTTTTCTAATGGATATGTATTTGAGATGTTTCTTACTAAATATTCAACCTAAAAATTTCTAACGTAATTCATGTGAATTGAGTACATTTATCTTTTTTTTATACGAAAAAATATCTTGAGATTTCATTTGGCTGGAATATGATTTAAAATCTAGATATATTTTGACTTTAAGGAGAGATTTGTGAATAATTATGAATGCTTTGTGAATAATTTCGACTTCCACCAATGTTAAATATTTTGATTGCATTTTACAGTAATGCAAGTATACATGCATCAGAGAAGTTGAACACAGCATTTTATAAGTAAATATATTTTAATATTTTTATTTAAAAATATGGTTTAAAAGAAGACGATTGAACAGTGACTGCAGTTACTGTTGTGTTCCCTTCATTGTACTGCTCCTAATAATCATTTCTGCGTCTATTATTTTAAGTAAAACTTTGACAATAGTGCAATTTTTAAGAATTTATGTGAATTACTTTGTTAGTAAATGAACGAATTTTTCTTACATTGTGTTTTTTACTTCCTTTTACAAAAAAGGATGTATTGTATTCGCAAAAAAATTTTCACTCAAAAATCGGCCTTAATTTCCATTTTACTTATCCCCGAATTAATATTAAGTTTTTTTTTTTTTTTTTCGACTCGACCACACGTGGATATATGCTTAGGAACGTACAGACACCCGAAATATCCATTTTGACGTTCCCCGAGTTAATTACAACGAGTTTTCTCGTGACGTCTGTATGTACATATGTATGTGCGTATGTGTGTATGTATGTCGCATAACTCAAGAACGGAATGTCCTAGAAAGTTGAAATTTGGTACTTAGATTCCTAGTGGGGCCTAGTTGTGCACCTCTCTTTTTGGTTGCATTCGGATGCTACAAAGGGGGTCATTTGCCCGTTTTTGGGGGGAAATCATTGTTAATTTCGATGTAAACTCAAGTGGCGTTATAATTTGGTGGACACTTGGCGATATATCGCCAGTCTTTTGGTCGCCTTTTGTCGCCAACTTGGCGACAAATTTGGTGATTTTTATCTTTTTTATTTTTGTTTATCTGGTTTCATTTTGGCCACCGTTGTTGATATTTAGAAAATAAACTATTGAATCACATTGAAAATGCCAATAATAGGGAAATGACATTAAATTGGACCAAAAGGAAATCATGTGAGGCACACATCAGTTCGTTTTCCTTAGATGGATCGTTTACATTAATCTGAATTGATGCTCTGAATAATTTACAAAGAAAAAAAAACAACGAGGCACGTTGCAGCATTAAATTATGCGAACTTCCAACTGCCGAGTAAATATACTGCATAAACTTTCTATATTTTGGTGGAACATACGCGAGTAAACTCCAGTACATGTCACAATAAGGTACAAAAAACCTAACTGGTAACTTCTTGTTTCGTTTTTTTTTTTCAACAAAACACTGAACTTTGTGCGGGGTAGCCTTAGTTCGAATACGGGGTTTAGAAAAATCAAGGTGTCTCTGTCATTTTCACTAAGTGGCCGCTAGTCGACTAGCAAATACATCATAAGGTAAATAAGTTAGATCTTGCAAGCTTTCGCTCACGTGTAGGACAAACTAATTACATCATGCATATGGTTAAAAAATTGGTTCATCTATTTATGGTGATACTGCGGCTTCCAAATCACACACACAAAGTTTAGATCAAATCTTATAGTTGATCTAAACTTTGATTCAACTGTTAACTGTGCAACATTTGTGGTTTTTAAGTTCGTTCTCTTATTTAGTGTATCTGACAGCGCCAGTCACAAAAGTAGTTCGATTTTTTTTAACTATTCCTTTCTTCGTTTTACAACTATTAATACGTTTTTCCATGCGTTGAGATAAAGCAGAGGTTTCTAAACTTCAGACCTCCGCGGACCCCTTCCGGAAAAAATTACGAACTTCGCGCAACCCCCTCCTCCCCCCCTGGCGCTCACGCATAAATAAATAAATAAATAAATAAAATAAATAAATAAACAAATGATTTTACAGTCACATCTATATTTTTCTAATATATTTTTAAGTTTTTTTCCCCTTTTAGTTTATTTGTTCATTTTTCTGTATATTTTTCAGAGCTCGTCTTGTTTTCATTTCTTACATTATTATTTTGAGCTATGGAAGTATAATTCTATTTGAAATTCAATTAGGAATATATATGTTATTACCAAATTTCTACAACAAGTTAACTAATATTAACTATTAGTCTTGAAAATTTGGAGCAAAAGTTAAATTTTAATTATAATATCTCAGCTGTAAAAATATGCCTCAATAACTGTATTTTTCTAAAAATAGTTTTGTAACAATAATGAACTTCCTCATGTACACAAAATAAATTACTGCGTAGTGTGTTTACCTCCGAGAGCAGGGGGAGGGGGGCTGCGTCCTGTATGTACTTAAGCAAGACTGTTTTTTTTCCTTATAAATGTGCTTTCTTTTTAAAATAAGATATCGTTACTCGTCCTTCAATCTCAATTATATTTAACGTTTTAGTTGGATAGCACCGCGGACCCCCTGGTATGGACTCGCGGACCATCAGGGGTCCGCGGACCACAGTTTGGGAAACTATGATGATAAAGTATTTTACAAAACAAAGCAAAGTTGTTCCGAGCCTCAAAATAATTACTTGTCGATACAAGCAAATATAACGGATGTAATTGCATTATAAACTATATTTTATAATAAAAACAAAAACTGTTGAAATGTTTTCTTCCGTATTAAGTACTTCATAATTGCCTTTTTAACACAAAGCTATATTTAAGACCTGTGTTTCCTTTTTTTCTTGAGGGGGGGGGGGGACTATTGCGCACTTGAGATGAATTGTCAAATTTAATATCTACTTCAAATCTAACATTCATTCAAAAGTTTTCTCTCAATTGCATCAATACTCACCTTTTTTAATGAAAAATGACCAACACATTCAAAATACCGACAACTATGGATAATGTAAGCATTTCAGAGATAAGTAAGAGATATTGAAAATGGAAAAATGATATTTTAATGGCGAAAAGGAAAATGAATTTTACTTATCCCTTCACTGAGTTTTTTCATTAAATAGATTGCCCTTTAGAAGAAAGCGATTTATTCCAATCTCTCAATTTCACCTTTTTCTATTTTTTAATCTCATTGAAGCAAGGAAGGCATTCGTTCTAAATGATCATATTCGAATTCAATCTCTATAGTTCTTTTAATGAATCCAGTAAGAGAAAAAAAAGTCTTAAAATGTCACATCCCTTTTCTCACCAGCGTGATTATTACTTATCAGTTTCATAAGTATTATTATCTGCGTTTCTCCGAAAGCTGAAATCACATTTTATCTCAAATGACTTATCCTCTTATTCGTTCCTTTTCGTTCTCATTTATACTGATTGATGCTTTTTAAATGCAGAGTTCTTGTTCTTATGAATGTAAAAAATGTATAATAAAAAAAACGTGTGTGAAAGTATCACTTTTTTTTTTTAATTTAAAAAATGCTACTAACGAACCAATATTGTTTAAGAAACACCTACACGTTTCGAGCTGTTACTAAGAGCAAGCATCATTTGTGTGACAGTGGGAATGGCGGGGGGAAAATGGACAATTTCGGATAGAATAGTGTTTTTAGTCGAATACATTCTTAAATTCTTAAAGAAAATATATATATATATATATATATATATGTATGTATGCATGTATGTTTGTGTGCCTTTCCTTCAAAATACACCACTAAATAAAACTTTTATATATTTAGTAAGCAAAGTTCGTTAACATCTGTTATGACCCTGCTATATTATAATGGTATTAATTCAATTTAATATCTTCATGAACACAAAGAGTATACCAATTCTGCTGAAATGTGTAATATGAGTAATCTGATGGATTAATTGGAAATTCAAGCCTCAAACAGGCGTCAATTCTGACAAATGAACGACATTCTTCTCCTCAATATTAAGCAACTACCAAACATTCCACGGACAATTACACTCCTCTCAATTTTCAAATGTAGAACAGGTTCCTTACACCAACTCAACACTCATCGCACTGTAATGTGGTGCAATCGAAATGGAAGGAAGTGCTTCGTTAATTTTAAAGGCAGGCAGAGCAATTTCAATTATCATTAAAACCACGGTAGTGCTTTTCGTGTATTAGCCAAGATATAAATTGACCCAAGCATCTTTATTTAACGGTAACGGATAACAATTGATAGTAAAGGTTCAGTCTCTAATGTCTAAACAGACTGTATTTTAATTAAAAGCGTTCGTTCACTGAAATTGATATATTTCTCTGAATTGATTGCAGCTTAGTTCAAGTTTTGTCATTTTTTGAAAAATATAACTGATTTTTGCTTTGCCTACATCATATTTATTAAACATTTTTTATGTTTCTCGAAGATTATTTTCAAAAAGTTATCCTGATTAATGTATCATCAGTTATCCGAAAATATAATAAACTTATGATTTTTTTATATTTTTCTAATGAGGCAGCGTTAGAGGTTTTTTTCCATTTGCAGACTTAGTTTGATCCCCAAACAAAGTATCCATTCTATTATGCGGTATCACTTTCTGTGGATGTCATTTTTAGGAGATTTTTGATTCCCAGTGTTTTCCAGCAGAGGGTTATACATGTACACTCTTCGATGCGAAACTGTACTAGGAATTTAAGTTTGACAAGATTTTTCACAGTCAAACATGTACTTACTTCTACTTTTATGTGCCGCGCAATCATAAAACATAGATGCTGTAGATTTTCACATCTTAAAAAATATGCATACTGGAGCCAAGTTTGAATCTGCACCTTTGGGCAAAAGAGGCTAACGCCTGACCACTGTTTTACTCAGGTTGCTAAGAAAGATTTTAAAAAGAGGAAAAAAAGACACCCGCTATATAAGCAAAACACCATATGACATATTTCGCTCGACAAAATCTTTTTTTTTTTTTTTTTTTTGAGCTTGATTATTTTTTAATAACACTATATACAGTAGTTTCCGAGCATTTTCACTCTTCTGTTTTTATCTCGGGTGATATTTTTATCGTTTTAATACAAAGACCATGAAACATTTATTTTTTATTTAGTTCAGTAGTGAAACTCAATATTTATGTACACTTTTGGGAGTATACTTCTGGTGATATTTTTAAAAAAATTGATTTACTTAAGTTTTTGTGTTGCCAGTAAAAAGTAAATGGTTTTTATATACAACTTGTCTTCACTCTTTTTTGCTAAATCTAAAGAGAACCAATACTTTTTTTTCAAACAAGAAACTAAAGTAAAAATATCCGTATTTTAAAAAGACTCTTTTATGAAGAAAATATTTGAAAAATTAAAAACTTCCGTTCTTGGCAGCGTTGACACTCTACATAAAAATGAAAAAAAAAAAAAAAAACATAAAATGTTATTTGTGAAAAAAAAAATATCTCATGAAATAACATGAAAAAAGAAACTCTTTAAATGCATTTTTTTAAAATCAATTTCAATGAAATGAGAGGAAATAGGGAACAAGCTTATAAGAAAATTAATGACGCCATTTAAGTAACGTTTAGAAAATAGAAATCATTTTTATATACTTTTACTTATGGTTTTAGAAGTGGTTCGGTTAAAAGGGATCATTCATTAACTACCGAAGAATGATTTTGGTAATTTCAGGCCACCCCTCCCCCCATGTAAGAAAGTGTTTGATTTTTCAAACCCCATTCCCCTTATACTTACGTAAGATTCTGTTCCATTTTTAAAAATAATAAAATAACGAATCTTACATCACTGGAATCGATATTAAACTCACTATTATTATTATTTTTTTTTTTCAAAACCTTTTTGGCGTAAAGAAATATTTACTAAAGGGAAGCTAGACTGAATGCTTTTTTCGCCAAATATTTTTGTATGTGATGCAATACTATAATTAAAAATAAGATATGCCATACAAAGTGCGTTTCTTTTATTATTTTTTACACTATTCAATCTTTGAAAAACAAGTAAAAATGTAGCTCATCCTAATAAGTTCTTTACATGCCAGTAACAAACGAAATATAATCGCTGCCAAACCACTTGACCGCGTGATTTCTAGTATAAAATATGGACTTGGAAAATATACATAAGCTTGATTTGACCCCTCTCGCCCCCGTGACGAGATTTTCCCGTCCCCCTCCCCTTCGGGACCCTTACGTAATTAATAAATGGCCCCTTAGTGACTTTGCCGATTTTTTCCTTCTAATCAGTCAGAAGCAAACGTTATCGGGAAAATTAACTCATACTTCAAAATGCAGGGTGTTCCAAAAAACAAAAAAAGAAATTATTTAAATTTCCTGATTTCAAATGTGATGACATAAGTACAATTCTTCCATAGTGCAATAGCATATATATTGGTATTTCAGGTAAATACTGAAGTACCGGAAATAAATAATAAGGAATATGGAGTTAATTATTGTAAAACAATTTTATGAGAATAATCAAAGTACTGTTAGCGTTCAACAGGCATGTCGTACAGAGTTCCTAAAGACAAGGACATCTAGTGAAGTGGTAACTCTTCACTAAGCTATTTCACTCGAAAGTCGTAGTAATTTTAACGTCATTATATAGCTGATGTTCTGATTCTAATATCGCACTGATTTACATTATTTACAGATTGATGTCTCGATTTGAATCCTGCGGGAGTACTTGGGATGTAAGAAACTTGGCGTCGGAACGAAAATCCAGAGCTATTACTGATAACAACATGGAGTGTCTAACCGTATTATTTGAGGATCAGCTAATCACTTCCACTCAACAGGTGTCCCTACAATAATGCATATTGAAAACATCACTACATAGACTTACTAATGCAGTGGGATTGTGTCCATGCAAGATCATCATCACTTTGGCCATGAAGCAGATCGTCTCAACATTACACGCCGGAAATGGTTCGTGTAAGGTAAGGATTATCCTCATAGAGCTGTTGACGTCTTCACGTGGCTTAAAACAGAGCAAGGTGAGCATTTGACTGCATTAAATGCCGAGAAATTTACGAGGTACGGGATGAAGAGATTGTCCCACATAGTCTGGACCTAAATCCACGTTACTTCTGTTTATGAGGTTACATTACAAACATAATCTATAGAAAACGACTTTAATCAACGGAAGACCTGAAATATGCCATCAGAAGAGTTATTGGTGCACTTGTTCGTCTCAGAGCACTCCAACATGTTGTACAGGGTTTCGGAAACGGCTTTATAATATTAAATAGGAGAAGTTATACCCTTCGAGGATTTTATGTAAAATGTCATTTATATCAGTATTAAAAAACATTGGTTTCGTGTTTTTGCAAACTCTCTTTTTTCCATAACGATCGCTTACTTATCATGTGTTTTGGATCATCCTTTACAATCAAATTAATAAAATCGTTTCGCTCAACATTTTATTCTTTCTTTTTTTATGTTTCAGTTTTTACAAAATGAAATATTCAAGCAAAGTTAAATTTAATTATCAAATTATATCAAACGGCTTCGTAAGAATAAATAAGTGAAAAAAATAGTAAAATGCGTTTTGCTTTTGTTTTAGGAGTTGCAGGAATACAACACTACAGGAACAGTCCAAATAAGCAAAAAAAAAAAAAAAAAAACCTCATTGAAATGTTATAAACTTATATACATCACAAACAGATACTATAACAAACACGCTACCCATTACTGAAACAGCTGAAAATATAAAAATATACACCTATTTGTTTTTATTATGCAGAACTACTGAATGGGTCCATTACATGAACGATAAAATGCACGCATAATGAACAAAGCCACTTGTAAACACTTCAAGCGAAGTAATTTCCCAGCTTCGACATTTCCCTGTTTTCTCACTCATCAATTGGCTGAATTTGAAGCTTCTCACTGTGCTCATGGGACAGGGATACCATTAGAAGCGGTCATTATTATTCTCCACTCATTTCGGGAAAGTGTGTCTTTCCAGTGCATATAGTACGTAACCTGCCTCTACAATTTGTCCGGGAACCAACCATTGATTGGCTAGTAACTATAATCCCTGCGCGATTCCGGGAGGTTTAATAAATTTTATGCCCTAGTTCAATACTGAGAGAATTGTAATTCTACGTTTGAATGAAAACAGAAAACGTCAGCGCTATATTTCAGAAATTTGCTATTCAAATAACTGCATAAGGTCAAATAAACGTACCAGCTACATGAATGTTAATAGAGTTAAGTTTTGCGACGTAATTCAATTGCGTGACAAAATATCATGAACTTTGCTGTTAATTAATAACTATTGTTAAATGAAAATGTAAAACACTAAACTCAAACCAAAAAACTCGCTTTCATTTCGAATCAAGGAGAGGCTTTTGGTACAAGACAAGCATCTGTAATTGAAATGTTATTTTATTTCTATTTTCTTACAAATAGGTTTTGTACATACACTCTTCTGCATCATTCGGGTAACAGATGCTTGCCATCCAATTGTTCGTCCTCTAAAATTCTGAGATTATGTTGTTTTTTTTTTTTGTTCAATTAATGGTTTATTTTCCCACATTTTATCTAACAAATGTAACAATAGTCGTGAACTAACAACTTAATCACGCTTATTTTTATTTGAATTACCACATACCAATAAGGTCAGCCTCACCCTCTAACATTTTTGCAAAATTAAAGGAGTTGTGAAGTATGGGGGAAATTGAAACAGTTAACTTTTCACCAAAATGAAAAAAAATGGATATTTCTTTTTCAAATTGCAATTTTTAAAGAAAGATTAATTTATTTTGAAATAAAACTAACATTAAAATGTTAATTTTCATTTTTGGCAGTAAATTTTTATCTTCAAAAAGAAAAAAGAAAGAAAGTAGCATTATTTTTCCTTTCATGAGTTCATGTTAAAAGTTAATAAGTATTGAAATGAAGTACTTTCTATTTGATCATCAAGTCTTTTTTGATCAAATGAATGAGTAAGAAAGAAAAAAAAACAACAAGAATAAATGAATAAAAAAACTATAAGCTTAAAAAATTACTAAATAATGGCATTTGTTTATGAGAAAAAATGAATAACTAAATAATAGAGTGAATAAATTAGAAAAAAAAAAGTAAACGAAATAAATATATAAATTAATAATGGAAGAAATGCAAAAAAAGTTATTAATAAATAAATACCTAATGTATTTCATTGATTAATGAATGAATAGACGAAACTAACTATTCAACTTTGCCCCAAGCATTTTGCTCCTCTTGCATTTGACAAAAAAAAAAAATCCTAATCATGGCATGCCAAAAATGATCTAAATAAGAATTGCACTGGGCAGATCAGAAGACCTCAATAATTATTAAAAATATTCATAACAAAAGCTTTATAATTTTGAAATAATAAAAACTGTTTTTTGACAAATCACAAAATATGACAATAAAGGTATCAAATTTTGCAAAATTATTGCATAATTGTTTGCTTTGATCTTTAGAGCACTTTTTCCCCAAAAATCAACTATAAGTTTAAGAACATGATGAAAACATTAATTTACAGGTGGCGCTGCTTACTGAATATATTTTACCATTTAATTTCACCCTGCTATTGTACTTTAATCCACATCCCCCTACAGTAGTACTGTTTTCACGTTCATTTAAATTTAGAGAATTGAACACATTTATGGAGTCATGGTGGATCCAAGAAATATTTCTCATTATTTTTTAGTGGAAAAAATATCTTAAAAACATTGTGTAGTATATTTTCCTTGGGTGAACGTATGATTTGAAGATTTTAAAAAATATATGTCTAAGTCTTTAAAAGGCAAAAGAAACCAAAAGTGGTTAGCCATTACTAAATTTTAAAATATATTTTTAATCAAACCGTTAAAATACTAATGAGATTCCATTTGACACCAGGGATGATTTTCTGTGTAATAACAAGAATGAAAAGAGAAAAGTTGATGGCAAAGAACTTCTTCCCACCAGAACAAGCAAAGAAAAAAAAAAACAACTTTTGAACAGCCGGTTATGTTACCTTATAAATTTCATGGTTTTTAGCATCATACTTGTCGTTTGCGTCTTTTTAACTCTCAGAAAGCGCACCTTTCAGTCGAACACGGAAGCGCGCGTGGGGTCTGCACCTAAGTTATAGTTAAATCTAATTTTAAAGTAATATTTCAAGTAAGAATGTTTATTAATGAAAAACTAAAGATATTCTACATTTTACTTTTAAGTAAATTTCTTGTATACATTAAAACCTATACATGATGCAGATTTAACTTCCAAACCTCTGGCTTAATTTACAGCTCTATTTTTATTCTTCTTTAACCATGCAGAATTTACAGAGGTTCAGTGTTGTGTTCATTGCATAACAACTGGTTACACTTGAAGCACGCAGTAGACGATTTATTGTCCTTATTATGCGGGCAAATATGACGACGTCCTTTGGAATTTAGTATTCTTTTCTTAGATGTAGGTCCATCTTCTTTGCTACAAGCGTTCAGATATCTCTTACGGCAGTCTAGGGGAAGCCTTACTTTCCTTGAACGTCTTTCGATGTCAGCTTTTATTAGATTTAGAGTCAAATCTTTCGGGAACAATCTTCTACTTCTGTACTAGGAGATGGTTTCTGATTTGATAATATAATTCTTGCATTTATAGCCACAATATTGAGCATGCAATAAAATATCACTATTGTCCACCTGTTTGTAATTCGGGCAGTGTAATAGTTAGCTTCCAACTCATACACCACATCAACTGCACATTTCGTTAGATTGTAAAATTATATGATTTCTGGTTCCCTCTTATCTTCTGTTGATTCATCAATTGCGTCATAGTTGTGCATTGAGGAAAGCAAAACGACACATTCCCCCTTTTTAGGAATGTAAGAAACGGCAGTTATGTCCTTTGAAAAAGCAGAAACAGAAGAATTAACTTCTCAATCTTTTGCAACAGTGAATTCTGGAGGTATTTTTCTTTTATTTTTTCAAAGAGTTCCAACCAAAGTATTTTTTTTTTCAGTTAGAAGATGTGTACCAATTGTCTGTTGTGAGATTTCTTCCTATTTTATATAATGGCTTCATGAGTCTTTTAACAACATCCATAGGTTTATTATTTTTTTTGGGAATTTTCAATCTGGTTTATTTCCAGCATAAATCGCCATATCAGAAGTGTAAAATGTTCGGGAATCTACTAAAGCAAAAACTTTAACTTCATGTTTTGCTGGCTTGTTTGGTATGTATTTAAATCCATAACGTTCTCGAAACTGCAAAAGTTTTTCGTCAATCGTGACATATTCCCCTACGCAGTAGGAACCTCGACAACGTTTGATAAATATTTCAAAAAAAATTTCTGACTGCTGCAAGTTTATCTCTTTTTCGTCGTTCTTCCCTTGTACTGATGACATCAAACCTCAAAAATTATAGACTTAATAAAAATCGCCATATTGTGGCAGGAAACATTTCTATCTGTAGCCCATAGGTTACGAACGTTCAAGTGAGACGATTTGTTTAACCCACACAAATATAGAAGTCCAAAGACCGCCCGAATTTCAATTTCATCAATTTTATTATCATCTATAGCTCTTGAATAATCAGACGATATTTTTTAATACACATGTTTGTGCTAATTACAATTCTATTTATAATTTCTTCCCCTATTATACTATCCCAAGCCTCATTCGGTGTTGATACATTCTTATCAGCCATTTTGGGTCCTGGGACATGATGTGAAATGATGTTGTGTGCACGTGTTTGAACATTTGCTTTAAATTTTTCTTTCGCCCATAATATACTTATCTTTTCCAATAAAGTCGTCCTCCTTGTGTGAAACAAGCTCTTGTACATCAGAATTTTCTTCAAATTCTGATTCTGAACCATGTTCACTTATATTTTCGTGATCAGAAACAATTTACTCATCTGAAAAAGTATTTTCTTCACTCTCAATTTCCTTCAAAAGAGTTCGTAGTCTCTACATTTCTATTTCGTACGAAGTCGGCATATTGAAGCTAAAAATGAACGTCCACTCACAGAAAGCAGCAACGATAAAATGTAGCTATCTGACTCATGCGATAACGCGCTCGGGATCCACTAAGACCCCAAGCGTAAAAAAACCCTTTGTTAAAGAAGAAATAATGCCCTTAAGAATTTTTGACACCGGTTTTGAGTAGAGGGGTGTGTAAAAATATACTACTAAAGAGAATGTGACCTTTCAAAGCCAACAGAAAGAAATTCCTTTTTCAAACTGAATGGGGTTCCTACGGGTTTTCTCGGGATAAGTCATTGAATTTAAATGTACACTTTTAGAAATGAATTAAATGAAAAAAATCTTATTAATTTAAACCCTAGAGAGCACTTTTTCTAGAGCCGCACGTTTAATAACACTACTTGCTAATTTTTTCTTTTTTTTTTTTTTTTTTTTGCTGTTTGTAAAGTTAGCTAATTTGTTAAGTCAGGAAGTATCTTTACGGTCTTAAGGTTTTTAAAAAATTGTAGTTGACATAGGAAAGGAAGCTGTTTGTGTATGCAGCATTGAAAATTACTGTACTGCTAAGAAAGCACAGAAGATAATGAAAAATAAATCAAAATATTTCTATCGATAATCCTTTTTTAAAAAACATAACTTCAAAAAATACATTGTAAAAACTGAAATCCCCTTCGTATATAAAAACCCAAAGAGAAAAATACTAGAGAAACTTTGAGTATCTTTGAGACAGCATTAAAAGACTTTCCTTTCTTGCCCAGGTAATGATAAGTGTCGGGTTTGTTACGATTCGGCGCGACCGTTTCGGCGCGGCTGTTTCGGCGCGGCCGTTTCGGCGCTGGCCGATTCGGCGCTGACCGTTTCGGCGCCGGCCGTTTCGGCGCCAGATTTTTGCATTCTGAACTTTATGAATTTCAGAAATTTTAGTTCAAAGAAGGAAAAAGATTTCTGGAAGAAGAATGTGAATAGTTAAAATTTATTTTAAAATTTACAGCGGGGGAAAAGAGGGAGCATATGTGATCCACGTATGTTTTACTGCGATAACATAAAAGAAAATATCTTGAAAAATTAGCAAATAATGCCAGTACCAATCCTACCTCTTTGTCGATTTTTTTTTTAAATCAATGCTGAGCCGTTTTGTTTTTCTGTGGTGATTATTTCTTTGTTGTAGCAGCTATTGGAAATAATTTCATAAGTCTTCTTCACTTTTTTTATTGACAAAAAAATCATTTATTTTTTAAAGTTAGTTCTAAACACTATTATTTTTCTGTAATCAATTTATAAATTTTTTGTAAATTACTTTTTTAAAAAAAAGTTTTATTGTTATTATTATTTTTTATTATTGCCTTTTTTTCTGTTACGAAATAGTCAGTCGACAGTTTAGTGCTATAGAACAGTTACAGGAACTAAAAAGACACAAAATATTTTATTTTTATTTAAAAAAAAGTTTAAAATATTTTTTGTTTATTATATTAGTCTTTATGAAACTTAAAAGCAATAAATAATAATAATCTTTCATAATAAAGTTTTTTCTTATATATCCTGTATTTAAAGCACACTACACAACTTAACTTTGTAGAGAGCAGGGTTACGTGTGAGTTTCTCAAAACGTTAACTTTTTCCAATAAAAAATATAAAAAATTCATCTTATTATTAGTTGACATTTTTTAATTTTTTATAGAAAAGATATTTAAGTAAGTGCACAAATTAATGATCAACAACGAAAAAAAAATCAATTTAAATTGAATGAGTTTTTTATTTACATTTCATAGAAAAATGTCAATGCTGTTTCCTAACTTATCTACTTCGAAAAGTTATGAAGATGTTTTTAAACTTACATGTTATCAACTAATAATAAAAAAGAAAACAAAATACACCTTTAAAAATATTACTTCATAAAACTTTTTACAAAACTTAAAAAAACAAAAGATATCTTGAATTTTGAAGCAATGTTTGGCAGATTTACATGCTGACAATTTCGATTTTTGAACAGGTCGTATTGAAATGGACCGCGCCGAAATGGTCGCGCCGAAACGGCCGCGCCGAAATGGGTTTCGCGCCGAAACGGCCGCGCCAAAACGGCGGCGCCGAAACGGCCGCGCCGAATAGTCCCATTCCGTAAGTGTCAACACTTTAACAATAAATGCAATATCTAGCACCATCTCAAGTAAATCTTTATTTTTCTATACTTTCAGTAGTTTATAGAAATAAGTGGCTTAGATTCTATGAAATTCTTGTCTAAAATCAATGTATTAAGTTCAAAAGAATCTTTTTTCTTTGCTGCTGCTTCTAATAAATAGATCCCAAAGCATTGTCTCTAAGACTTCAATCTGAAAAAGACGAGAAATTATGTCCAATTTACGAATTACCGAGATTCCAATCACCTTTAACCCACCATTTTGGAATTTTTCACATCTTTTCTCAATAACTTTAATACTACTTCAATTTCTAAGCTGTGGAAACTTTTTGTACACATCTAGAGTAACATTAATTTTATATTTGAATAATTATCATTTTTTAATTGTGTTATTACTCTTTTCTTTTTTTTTTTAAATTTGCGACAAGAGTTTGGGTTACTTTGGACCAAGGTGATTTTCCATCTTTAAATATGTATAACTAAATATAATTGAAGATAGAGTTGTATTCTTACGAAAATCTATTTATTTGAAGAAAAAAAAGACTATTTTATGTGAAATTTTGAGTCATACATTTTTAAAGAAAGTTTTTTTGTAATGAGCGTGATAGCATAGTAATAGTCGCATAGAAAGCCTACAGATAACATTCATATTTTCATAAGACTTGAAGGTTGCATAATTTTATTATCAAGACACCATTTGTAAAACAAAATATTCTGAATTATTGGCCACTTTCAAAACTTCTTGCTGCATTTCATGCACTTAACAACATTTCCTCCTTCTCTCACATCCGCAGCTATCTCTAGAAACATGAAGCCATTCCATTCTACAGCAACAAAATTCCCTTAACTTCTCAACAAATATCTCAAAATTTGTAAGACGTAGATGCAACTGGGTTTACTTCTTCTGAACTTGCTACAATTTCCAATTCCTGCTCATCTTCTGTAGTAAAAAGCATGTTACCGTGGCTTGATGAATTGACTTTATAATATCTCTTTACCCGTAGAAGATTGCCAGTTTTTCTTGTCTTTTTGCTGCTTATTGGTTCACGTTTAACTTTTCTTTTCTTTCTCAAATCCCTCTAAAAGCTTTTTTAGTTTTAAGGTGGGCCAAAGTAGGTCATGATTCTAAGCTTAGGAAGTATTGTCGTGGAATTTTTAAATAGAAACCTTAACGGGAAGTTCAACTATAATGATTCATAAAGTACTATATGGGCCATTCTCCTGTTATGCACGCTGCACAGGACATTTGCAGACATTTAAAATGCCAAAAATAAATAAAAAGGATGTTTATTCATGTTTTTTGCAATTGGACCATAAATCAAGATTGGTTCTGAAATTTCAAATGCAAAACAAAACAATAATTTTAGCTTAAGTATGTAAAAAATGATTAAGTATGCTCGATATGCACGGGACTCAGAAAGGAAAAAACAAATCCACTTTTACTTCTACATCTCATGAACTCTGTGAGTTTAGAACTTCTATCTAACCATTGTATGTTTTTCCTAGAAGCTAAATAGTACTTTAGTCCAATTATGCTACATTTTGGTCAAATACATTAATTAGAAAAATTGCAAATTTATTTAATTTGTGTTATGCACGGGACATGTCTGAATGTTACTCTATTTTAGCTATAAGAATTCAAAAGTTAAAATGGTAGCTGTGTTTCTAATGAAATAAAACTAATATCGGCAATAATATATACAATTTTAAGTGAAAGTTCAATGAAAAGTATTTTACATAATTATATATATATATATATATATATATATATATATATATATATATATATATATGTATATATATATATATATATATATATATATATATATATATATATATATATATATATATATATATAAAACATCTGCCTAAATCTCTAAGCAAAAAAAAAAAAAAAAAAATTCTGCGGTTTCTGCTGTTGTGCAATTACAAAAACTTGGTAGTTAAACATTTATATACTACCAGTGTAAGTCAGTCTTTAAAAGTCTCGTAAACTAGTGCTCCAGTTTTTTTCTACCCATATTTTTTATTTACAACATCAGAGACGAAAGATGAGATTGAGATCATTACTTGTAAAACTGATCAAAAAAAAAAAAAAAAAAGAAATTAGTAACATTTTATTTAGTTACATATCCGAAAGTAGCATTATATTCTATTTTTAAAGATGAAAATGTTTTATCAGCTTTAAAATGTTTTGCATGCTGCGACCAGAAAATGTTTTCTTATTCGTCTACACCAGAAGATCAATGCAAATGCACGATTCATGAAAGCTTCTTTCTTGAACTTACTCGTTAAAAAAATTCAAAGTTTTTTGGAAGCAATCATTTTCGCAACGATTCTCAAAACCAGGTATGCACCGAACAATTGGTTAATATTCGGTATACTGCCTATTAGACAGATAAGCCGAATATTCGGTTCGGTCGAATACCTTAATTTTCAGCAATCAAATAGTTAACAAATTAAATATTAGACAGTTGGAAAACTATAAAAACACTTTTTTTATCGCACAATAAATAAAGACTATAGTGTTAAGGCGATACGGGGGTTTCAATTTTTTTAAAGTAATTTTCAATGAATTTCTTTGAAATTTTCAGCATAGTTACATGATGCTAATACCAACTCAAATATAAAATTTCATTGAATTATTTTAAAAATAAAATTTTAATTTAAATTTAGATTTTATAACGCTTTTATCTTCTTACTCCTTCATCAAATTCATAAAATACTAGCTAAATGTGATACGTAAAGCAACCGAAATTAGGATGTTGGAATCACTTTTTCAAAATTTTCTGGTAAAGATAAATAATGAGAAAAAAAGCCAAAAACTAGACGTTTGCGATAAAATGTTCATACTAAAAAAACTAATCAAACAGAAAAATCTTTCACAACAAAATGTTAATAAACCACTTAAATACTTGGCATAAAATTTTCAGAAAATTTAAATAATAATTCGTTTGCAAGGAGCAGTTTGAATTTTGTAATTATGTCGAAAATTAGGTTTTGAGGAAATCGACATTTTGTGTTTCATTGCCAATTTTATTATTGAATAAACAATTTAGTTTTTAATACAAATTCGCCACGAATAAGGTCTTATGATTCAATTGAAATGGTATTAGTATTAAAAATTTAAATATTATATGCTTTTTTTTTTACTCATGCATTTCTTATATGCATTTTTATATGCATTTTTTAGTAAAAAAGGGGCGTGGCTCCCACAAAAAGTGTCATAACTTCGCCAGTTTTCCACCGATTCAGTTCTTTTTTTTTAAACGGTTCAGCTAAAGGTTTAGTTTTCAAAAATATAATGAATAAAAAAACGTTTGTTTGACCAATTTTTACTCATCTGAAAGCACCTTATCGCCTTAAACCAAATACGACCATTCCACTGTCACGAGCGGTCACACTCTGACGCAATGATTCAATTAACATTTTGAATTAAATCTCAATATTTGGAATTACACAGAAGTAAGCACATTTTTAATCTTGACATTTGATGCAAAGATACTACTGAGGCAGTTATAATTTTGTGTTTTGAAATTTAATTTACTTGCGTGCGTCACATGCGGACGTCGAACGTCAACCTCTTGTAACTTGCTATATGAATTAGTTAATATCTTTGCTCTATTAATATAGCAATGGCAAAACAAGTCGTAGGTTGTGAAAAATAAATTTTCAAAGTGAAGGAAACATATCTCATCTGTTGAGAAATAATAATTTAAACCGTGGACAAAAATTATATAGGATTTTAACAAAAACAAGCTGGTTTTTTAAAGAGATTTTTTTTTTTTTTGAAAACTAAATGTTTTCAAAATTTTTCACATTATTCAAAAATGTGAAATCCAATTTGTGCAAAAAAAAAAAAAAAAAAACAGCAAATCTTCAGAAAAAAAAAAGATTAATGATTTGAAAAAAAAATTTTTTTCTTCTTCTTATTATTATTATTATATTATTATTATTTTCAATGCTGTTACACCAGTTAATAAAAATATTGACTCGAGCACTGTAAATGTTGCTTCAAACATTTGGCAGTGGTGAAGTATGACAAGAATTTGTATGCTGTAGAAGTTACAATATTTTTTTTTTTTTTTTGATGAACTACGAGAAATGATAAAGTATTCTACAAAATTATTGATGTTGTTGAAATAATTCAACCACTTTCAGTTATAAATGAATGTGGAGTTTTAGACTTTCTAGATTTTTTGAGAAATTCGCGTTATGCACGGGAAATGAAAACAAATGCTCATATTTCTTTTAATATTGAACCTGCATTAAAAAACTTTTTAGGAATGAATTTAAATAAAAAAAAAAATAAAAGTATATTCAAAGCAGTTTCTATTGTTCGTGAAAATTAAGCTTTAAAAATAAAAAAGATCATGTTTTTGCGTTACGCACGGGACATCAAATTTTTGTTCAAAAAAGTCCTCCTCCTTTGAAAAATGGTATATCAATATTTATTTATTTTTAATTTATTCACGAAAAGGAACAAAATGTAGACACATTTAAAAGTAAAAAAAAAATAAATAATTTTTTTTTTACATTGGAGCCAACAACATGCTAAGTATGTTCATTGTAATGGGAACACTTAAAAATCATAATGCTGACTTTCCAGAATTAATTCTATACTTAAAAATTCTGTTAAAATAAATATTTTATGTTATTTCCTGAGGTTCAACAAACATACTTTAACACTACATATATATATATATATATATATATATATATATATATATATATATATATATATATATATATATATATATATATATATATATATATATATATATCTTTTTAAAAAATTGGGCTTTCGAGGGTTTATAGTGGAGAATGGCCCAAACAATGTTCATTAATAAGTACTTAACAAACTCTTAGCAAATGTAGAACCGATTCTATATTAAAAAGTTTGAGAGGTTATAAAGACATATGGAACATAAACTTGTGAAGAGCTAACGAACTGCTTGGTATCCATTACTGAGTGCTTGGGGAAGGTTGGTGCTTAACTGTTCCTGAAGTCTCATGTGGGAAATTTCCCACATGGTTTTCCCCCAAGTTTATGTGGGAAATTTCGTGACATTTAAAACAGATGAACCGTAGAAATGGTAGGTGCTTCGGACTTCGGGGTGTCATGAGTGCTTGGGGATTCTTTTCTCTCTAGCGGATTCTGTAGGAAAAAAAAATCGTCAAAGTTATCAGAGAGCGTTGCATCTTTTTTTTTTTTTTTAGTTTAGGCCAAAAAAAAAAAGACTCTAAGACCAAAGTAGCCCGTGTTTAACTGTACGCATTTTCTCTATCAAAATCGGAGTTAAAAGATTTAACAGAATTAAGCAACTAATTTTATAGCAATGGGGTCTTATTCCATTTCAAAAAAATAAATAAAGAAAGAAAGAAAGAGCACGGTTAAAAACATGATGTAAGTTACTTTTATTTCCTAATTCTGAATTATTTTCTCTATTAAAAAACAATCATAAACGCCTTTCAGCCGTTGTTTTCATTTTCGCTGCTGACGTCATGAGGGAGAAAATAGCTAGGCTTACTACAATGAAGTTTAAAGAAGCTGCCAAACTTCGCTAAATGAATATTTTCTTTAACTAATATTCACCTTCCGCTGATAAATTGCTTGCGGTGAAAATCATTAGAAGGTGATTTCTTGCCAGAAAAGACAATCACGTGGTTCGATTCAAGATGGATTTCATCATTTGTGACGTTACACAATGAAACATTTTATTTTAAAAATCGGATATTTAAAAAATAATAATTAAAAAGATGTCGGGAGAAAAAAGTATTTTATGTGTCCATGTTATTTTATTTATTTATTTATTTATTTATTTATTTTTTGCTTATTCTACCAATTTTAGTGACTAAAAGTAGTACTTTTGACCGAAGGAAACATTACCTATTGTTAAAATAACTTTTTCCATAAGAAAGGAAATATGGAAACTTATATAAGTATGTGTACATATTTTTTTCTTATGTGAATATTATACTTTTTTTTTTAATTTGACCTAATTAAAAATTTGCAAATCCGATGAGCAGTCGATTAGCCTGCATATACACAAACTTAAATTTGTTTTGACGAAAATGCAAAAGTAAGCAAAATCATGGTTGGCTTTGCTCATTAACGCGCAGCACTAAATTCGGCACCAAACTTTAATCTTTAAAATGTCGTCAAATGTTCGCTAATCTAGGACGTCACTTCCGTCTCAACATTTCAGTTTTATATTGAAACTTTACTTTTATTGAATTAAAAGAAGTTCAACTTTAAGATTTATCTCTCTGTGTGATTGCTTGGTCCAATTAAAAAAAAAAAAATAGTACACTGTTAGAAAGTAAATGTAATTATTTAAATTCAAGTTTATTCGTTCAAGTGGTAATAAGTAAACTAGTATGTTGTGGCCATCACGAAACTTTCTTCTATATCTTTCTTGTGAATTCTGATCAATCATTATGCTTGAAAAGAATGCAATATTCCCAGCAAAAAAAAAAAACTTGACGACCGTCCGAATTCCTGAATTCCCGCAAAAGCAAAGCAAAGAACGACTTGAAAGTTATTTTAAAAGCCTTGCTTGAATTAATTAGATGTTTTATTTGTTAACAAACATAAAATGGCAACAGTTATTAATTTTAAATCATTGCGATAACATTTCCGATTATCTCCCGAAAATTAAAATCACGTGAAATAAGCAGACGAGAGTATTGCAATTTATCTTTCTTATTGTTGCATTTATAAAGCTATTTTTATTAACACAAAAAAAATCAGACCCCCATGGAGCGATTGGCGCCAAAATTGAAACAACGCCTATTTACAACTAGATTCACATTTATTCCAAATTTCATCCAGAACGTAGCATTACTTCTTGAGAAATGGCACTCACAATGAAAAAAAAGAACATTCGATTGCGCCACCCCCTTTTCAGCTTTTGACACCAAAATAAAATCAGCTCTTATACCCACTAAGGTCTACTTGCCGATAAATTTTTCTTTCATTCTGTTCATTATTTCTTGAGATACAGCAGTCACAATTGACGACAAAAAACGTTCTATAGCTTAACCCCCGTTTGAGTTATTGCCACCAAAATTGAATCAGCACCTGTTCCTGTTAATGGCAACATATGGTCCAAATTTTGTTTGATTCCGCCAGTTACTTCCTGAGGAATAGCAAGCACGCGTAACTCAAAAAACGTCCCATTGCTCCACCCCCCTTGGAGGAATTCGCGCCAAAAACCAATGGGCACAAGTTCACATAGGGGCACATATGTGTACCAAATTTCGTTCGATTTCGTGCGGTAGTTTTTGCTGTAGAGCGGCCACAAAAAACTGGTCACACACAGACGTGACACACACACATACACACACACATACACACACACACATACACACACACATACACACACACATACACACACACAGACAGACAGACATTTTCCAAAAATAGTCGAAATGGACTCAGCACACCTCAAAACGTTCGAATCCGTCAAAATTCGAAATTCTAAAATTTGCACGAATCCAATACTTTCTTCTATATATTAGATATAGAAGAAAATAAAAACGAAACAAAATCCAAAACAAAAAGCACAAACCTCTAGAAAAACGAAACAAACCTCCAAACTTTAAATTGCCCTTATATTAATGATTACTTATACATAAATAAACATAAGCAAGTGTATGTGAATTCAATTACATATTTCATTTTTACTTTCTTCTATATCTAATATATAGAAGAAAGTATTGGATTCGTGCAAATTTTCGAATTTCGAATTTTGACGGATTCGAACGTTTTAAGGTGTGCTGAGTCCATTTCGACCATTTTTGGAAAATGTCTGTCTGTCTGTGTGTGTGTGTGTGTGTATGTGTGTGTATGTATGTGTGTGTGTATGTATGTGTGTCACGTCTGTGTATGACCAGTTTTTTGTGGCCGCTCTACAACAAAAACTACCGCATGAAATCGAACGAAATTTGGTACACATATGTGCCCCTATGTGAACTTGTGCCCATTAGTTTTTGGCGCGAATTCCTCCAAGGGGGGTGGAGCAATGGGACGTTTTTCGAGTTACGCGTGCTTGCTATTCCTCAGGAAGTAACTGGCGGAATCAAACAAAATTTGGTCCATATGTTGGTATTAACAGGAACAGGTGCTGATTCAATTTTGGTGTCAATAACTCAAACGGGGGGTGAGCTATAGAACGTTTTTTGTCGTCAATTGTGACTGCTGTATCTTAAGAAATAATGAACGGAATGAAAGAAAAATTTATCGGCAAGTAGCCCTTAGTGGGTATAAGAACTGATTTTATTTTTGTGTCAACAGCTAAAAAGGGGGTAGCGCAATCACCCGTTCTTTTTTTCCATTTTGAGTGCCCTATCTCAAGAAGTAATGCTACGTTCTGGTTGAAATTTGGAATATATGTGAATCCATATGTAAACAGGCTTTGGTTCTATTTTGACGCCGATCGCTCCAAGAGGTGTTGATTTTTTTTTTTTTTTTTTTTTTTTTTTTGCGAATAAAAATATTTTTATTAATGCAACCAACAATAAGAAAGATAAATCGTAATAGATTGTCGTCTGCGTATTTCTCGTGATTTTAATTGTATGGAAATGATAGGAAATATTATCCCAATGATTTAAAATTTTTAACTGTTGCCATCTTATGTTTGTTAACAAATAAAATATTTGTAATTCATTCAAGCAAGGCTTTTAAAATAACTTTCAATTTTCGCTCTTTGCTTTGCTTTTGCAATAATTCAGACATTGGGATAGTCGTCAAGTTTTTGCATGTGTCATTTTGTTTTTGTTGGGAATATTGCTTCCTCGTCAAGCATGGGGAGGGATCAGAAAAAAAAGAAAAATATAGAAGAAAGTTTCGTGATGGCCACAACATACTAGTTTAACATTGCTACGATTTAGATATGATTCTTTAAAAGAATGACTGTAACACAAAAATGACAAAATTTTGTATCTTACAGAAACCAGCAGTAGGATTACTTCAGTTTTGAAAAGAGAGAAAAAAAAAACTCTATGCTATTATTTATTTTTCCAAAGTTTATCTTTTTAGTAAAATAACTCTGCAATAGTGGATGGTGCATATTAAAGCATTACTTGCTTTGATACCAGGTAGTTGCTAGATCTTAAACGAAGAAACTTTTTATGATAACAGTATACGTTTTCTTTATAAATAACGAATAACCTTTCTGCTTGAAAATAATGATTTACCAACGTTTTGGTGCACAAAAAATTGCAAATTATTGCTTACACGTGTTTCGAAGCTACAAAAATCACTTTTTTTTCAGTGCAAAGAAGTGTGAGCATCATTGCATTGAAAAAAGGATGAAAAGTCATCCGAGCAATTTATTCGGATTAGTTTCATTTATTGGACAATTCGCATTGGATTATGGGATTTCTTTAACGGTTTTTCTGATGGAATTATGCAATAAATTTCGGCTTCAGGTGTCATTTTGTCTCATTTGTCTTGTTAGTTTCCAATTTTTTTGCTGTCTCCTATTTCCACCGTGTTGCTTTCCTCGGAGATTTTACGTTAAAAATAAAAATAAAAATGTTAGGTCAACAGCATTAATGGGTGTCATGTTGCACGGATAATGAAGTGTGCAGAATCATTGTTTTGAAAACTCAAATTACATGACGAACGCTGCACTATCGTTTCAGTAGATTTCAAAGTGCATGCGTAAATATTAGAATCGGCGCAAAGCATGTAGACTCTTATTAGCGAACTGAAAACCGTCCTTGGTGACTAGTGATTGCAGTACCGGTATACCGAATACCAGTATTTCGAGTAATTTTTCAATTTCGTAATACCGGTATTTACCGAGGTAAAATATCGGTAATTTCGGTATTAGCGAAAAATAATAAATAGTTTCAATTCAAGAATTTTAAATACATCTTTATTTTAAATGTACATTTCTTTTCCCATGATACAGAACCAAAGTCAATCTATTGATGTAAAAATTTGGCTTCAAAAGCACGAACTAATAAAATGTCATTAAATAAAAGTTGCGGAAAGATTGCAAAATGATATTGTCCTTTCTAAGATGGTGAGATGAATCGCATTTTCGTGCGTTTTTGTGCACCGTGTTTTTATTTTCTCCATTTCCCAGATTACTCACTTTCCCTTTTGTGGAAGTTAATTTCAAGTGTAACTTTGAATGCATTTGTCCTATGAAAAATTATTTCGAACCATCAATTTTAGTAATACTTTATAATTAAATAAGTACTTGTTGAAAGACAAATACCTTTTTTTAAATAATTTGTTTCAAATGTACTAAATTTTGGCAAAAACATCTTCTAGTTAGCATAACAAATGGCAATATTTTGTCACCAGTATTAGTTTGTTGTCCTGAACAGCTATTTGGCTTTCTACTCGGCAAAATAATATTTAGAAATTATAAAGTGCCTTGAAATTTCACATAGAGTTAAAGAATAATCAATTGTACTATATTTTCAGATATTCACATTGTGTATTATAATTGTGAAGAATTTTTGAAAAGAAAGCGAAATCGAATAAGAGAAACTAACAAGATCAAATTTAGTCAATATCGTAAATTTCAAACCAAAACACTAATAAAATGCAAACACATACCTCTCCTGCTCAAGAGAAGATGATGTTAAGATTAGTAAGATATCGTCTTTCGGAAAAAATTACAACTAGCTATAAGTTTTTTTTTTTTTTTTTTTTAATAAGAAAAACACAAACAATAGAAAAGAAGCACACACACACACACACACAAAAGGATTTATCCGAAAATAACAGTCAAGAGAGAGAATTATTTGTAGATAAAAGACTTCTAGACAATTAGAGGAGGTGTATTGCTCATTGTTAACAGTACCACCGACTTGCGTGAATTCAGAAGAAGTTTTTTTAACTATAGGAAAGTTGAGTACTAAAATGAGTTACAGGTTTAGAGACAATTCAATAGATGCATTATGTTTTTTTTTTTTTTTTTTACTATTATTGATTTTATATTATGACTTGGTTCCTTAATTTTATATTTGTTCACAATACATTTTCATAAAGAATACTATTTTGGTACAAAATTATGAAATGTGGCAACAAAACAATATGTTTTTAAGTATTCTTTTAGAAATTTCAAATACCAGTATTGATACCGGTATTACGTTTTAAGGATACCGAATACCGGTATTGCATTTTTGGTCCGGTTTTGCAATCCCTATTAGTGACCGAGCGGTAAAGGATGCTTTTTCTAAGAGACTCGCGGCGCGTGATTGGAACCAGCTCAGATCATTACCTCTCTTAGCTCAATAAAAATGTCTTGTTTGTATATTAAAATAAATAATTAATCGTTGTATATTGGTTGGGGTTAAAAAGCATAAACATAATGAATTGTTCAAGAAAGTTAGATGAAAGCTTAATTTTTACTAATGTGTAACCTTTCAAGCAATTTTTCTGTAAAAATACAAAAAACACTGTTGTTACTTTACGCAGAAATTAGAGATACGTTACGCTATAGTGCTATATTATGCTAAGCGTGCTAGTTACGCTTACATTACTATGGTGTAACCTTCCACAAGCGATGTGTAACTTTACACCAGTTATAACTGTTAAGTTATTGTAAGCAATGGAGGTACCTAAGCTGCCACTGATTTTATGAAGTAAGGTTATACAACATTTTTTAGTGTCTTCATCCAAAAGCTCACATTTCTTTGAATTGAAAATGGTGTTCCATAAAACACCGAAATACGTGTCCGCAGAAATTTGCAATTTTTGAGCTTTAAAACGTTTGTAATTCATTCATTTATTAAATTATTTTTATTTTTAACTTCGAATTCGAATAACGCTGGAAAATGAACAAAGTGATAAGAATAATAATACACAAAATCGTTGCTTGTTTTATATTTTTAAATTAGCTACAATAAATGAAGGAAGTCATAACAATAATGATATGCATACTCGTTATTTATTTTAGACAAATAGAGTAGCTACATTAAATGCACAAAATGATAAGAATATTCATTTACATAGTCGTTACTTATTTTACATTTATAAAGTAAGTACATTAAATGAACAAAGTGAGAATAATAATAGTATAAGTAAGTGCAGCACCCCATATGCTCAACATCGTTATGCGTCTCATTGATATGAGATTCCAGATTGTTAAATTGACAGTACCATGACTCACTTTCATAACCAAGCGAAAACAGTGTGCATCTCCCGGGTTGTAACTTAAGGAATGAACACGATTTTTCAATTTATCTGCCGATTCCGCCACAAAAGAAGCAAACAGCACCAGCAGTGACAAAAATAAGCACGAGGTAAAGCATTTGATTAAACTATACCTGCGTATCGTTTTGTTAGCAACAACTGCAACCATACCATCGCTAAACCCGTCAAATACACAAAGAATGCAGCACCAAAATATTAATTCCGAATAAACAGTTTCAACATTTGATATTGAATTAGTTATTTGGTTATAAAAGTGCAATGCTGTAAAACTGTATTTATTTAAGGATATTTCACACAAATATTCCGAAAAGGTCATAAGTACGTGGCTTAACAACAAACAAATGACACAATAATAAATCATAAAACAATTTAGCCAAATGCGAGCAAAAAAAATGCAAAAAACATAAAGAAAAATTAAAAACTGTGACACCACGCAGTTAGAAGTTATATTAAAAAATAAAATGTCAATGTATAAGCTCATCTTAATGTTTCTAATCTCGTTGAAATCCTGAATTGCAATGAACGTGTTGAGAGTAAGTACACATAAAAATGAAGATAACGAAAATATCATATACTTTCTGACATTATTTATTCTGAATGACGCATTGAAATTGCTCCATAAATCATCAATTGTAAATAGTATTTCTTCTTTTTTCGCACATAGTCTTAAGATGAAAATTACGTATGAGAGGAAAAGCAGAACACTTATTGGCAAATATATTAATGTAGCTTTTGTCATTGCGTATAATGTGCAAGAAACACTTATGATAATCAAGAAAACTGCGCATGCGAGTAATGGTAACTTGGTCCATCCCCTTTGTTTTGATTTGATCTTTATTATCTTATACTTGCAAGCACGAGTTAATAGCATTAAAAAAACAACTGGGTTAAGAGCGTTTCCGTAATATTTGTACAGAACTATGTCACGTTTTTTTTCATTGTATTTTTCCAGATTTCTTTCGAAAGGGCTGCATCCTTCATTAAAAGCGGACATTTCAAGAAATACGTTCCGGAATTCACAAATCTACAGACTTTACAAAGAAATAAGGCAATCGAGATACAGGCTCTTCCCTCAACGTGTTGTATGAAATTTTAGATACTTGTAAATTTAACCTGCCGCATTCAGTATTTTAAACTGATAAAATCGATTGTACTTACGTAGATTAAACGTCGCCTCAATATACAAATATTATAAATCATCTTCTTACAAAATTGATGTCACATAAAAATCAATATTTTTTAGAACGTTTGTTATTTATCGTTTGTTAAGACTCTGCGAAAAATAACCTAATTAAGATTTCAGTTTTAATATATTTTGGAATTTTTGTACCATTAGATGTATTAGTATAACGATTGGGTTACGTAATTGTTGGAAACGATAGCATCTTTCTGAAGTAGATTTTCTTTGTAAGATAATGGAAATAATATTTTTAAAACATTACTATAAAATAAAACCAGTAACAGAACGCAAGAGGCAGTAGTGGAATTGGCCGGCAAAAGCTATGCTTTCATTAAATACCATAAGATAATCGTATATTGAAAAAAAAAATCAAATTTCAGTTATATATTTAAATTTATGAATTTAATTTCATACTTTTTTTCAATACAAGCATAGCTTGTGTCGGCCAGCGTCTAGAGCGCCTAAAGCTTCGTTGCCGAGTTGGAAACATCGAAATCATTTATCCTTGTTTCAATAACTGTCAGAAAAAATAACTGCCTTAGTTGTATCATAAAAATCCAACGAAATACCACTTGCTACTCGACTAATGTCTCTCAGCATTGTTAACGAGAATTTCGTACAGCTAGGTCTTGAAGTACCCTTATAGTACATCCATCACGCACACAAACCATAGGCTTTCCAGTATTTTTGTTGTACTAAGAATAATGAACATATTTCCGTGTCCAATCTTCAGGGCCGCGTCGGGAAAGCGTTTGAGAGCATGCATGCATTGCTCAGTAACTTCCTACAGGATGCGTGCTCTCAATATCTCATGAAAGTCTGTATATATTTCACAGTTAGAGCTCAGGCTACTACTTCTGGTCACCACACGAATCACTAATTCTTAGGCAGCAAATATCTTTGTCACCAAAACTCAAAGTCATAGAAATGACATCAAAACCATTTTAATATTTTAAAACACCGTGTTCGGGTACATAGTTTCCGGATCACTAGGGAATCAAGGTTTGCAGACATTTTGCGATCTAACAAAACAAACTGATGTATTAGAAGAAAGTCTTCAAAAATTTTGGAATATAGAAAGTGTTGAGGATGAATTTATTCCTCTCAGTGACAAAGAAAAAAAAATGCGAAAATCATTTTCTAGAAACATATCAGAGAGAAAACACAGAAATATTCGTACTTACTATGCCGCTTAAAGAAGATTCGACTGTTTTAGGGGATTCAAAAGTAATTGCTGAGAAAAGATTACAGTAGTTGTGGAATCGTCTGGAATTACTGTAATCGTCTGGAGAAAAGATTACAGTAGTTGTGGAATCTCCCCTAATGCGAGAACTTTATTGTAATTTTATTGATGAGTTCGAAACTCTTGGTCAAAAAAGATGCTGGTTGTTACTATCTTCCACATCATGGAGTTTGCCGTCCTGAAAACTCTACAAATACGTTCCGTGTTGTATTTAATGCTTCAAGCCCTACTACAAATGGTAACTCATTGAATAACATTACTTTCAAGGGACAAGTTAAGGAAGACCTTTACGAAATAATGATTCGCTTTAGAAAACATAGGTTCGTCTTTCTCGCTGGCATCGAAAAGATGTACAGACAAATATTGATAAATCCAGAAGAAAGAAAATTATTGAGAATTTTACGGAAATCAGATTCTAAAGGCCCGATAGAAACCTTTGAGTTAAACATAGTCACCGACTTTTTTTGCAATACGAAGTTTGAAACAACTGGCTGAAGAAGAAATTGAAAAATGTAGCAAAGCATCTGAAGTCCTTGAGAATGACTGTTATACGGATGATGTTTTAGGTAAAAAAGATAGTCTTGAAGCTGTGCAAGAGCTCCAATGCCAACTAATAGAACTTTTGAAGTCTGCTGGAATGCACCTTCATAAATTGAAAGCAAATGATTCCAAATTACTTAATTGTGTCAATAATGGATCTTTGGAAAATTTTCTCTTTCTTAAAGAATGAAGCTAAAGAATTAGGAGTGACTTGGAAACCCACTCCGGATATCTTCACTTTCGAGGTAAAAATTGAACATAAAGAAAAATTCTCTCTCATGTGGTAGGGGGGACTCTAGGTTTTCCAGAGACACAGCATTCAGTTGTCTACGAGTTCTCGGAGCTCGAAGGTCAATTTTAGTGAACCTACGTACAGAGCCTCGTCATGGAGAGAAATTTGGAGCAATGCTATGCGATAAAACTTTGCGTCAAACTCCAAAAGACGGTGATAAAAAAGTTTGATTAATTCACTCAGGCCTTCAAGGATGATTGCTTGTCGTATTAGCAGGTCAAAAAGTGGCACCAAGTCGTTTAAAGACGGCTGGAAGGATGAGGCTTCTTCTGGGCGTCCATCATCATCACGAACGGACGATAATGTCCCTCGTGTGCGAGATTTGATGACCAAAGACCGTCGAGTGAGTGTTCGTTTTATGTCAGAATAATTAAACTTGCCGAAAACAGATGTTCATCGAACTGTTACGGACGATTTGGCCATGCAAAAGAGTTTCGCGAAACTTTTGCCAAAATTCTTGTCCGACTGCCCTCGTTGTCAATTTCTATCTGACCCGGATCAGTGTTTCAAAGCTGCTAAAGACTCCCAAAAGCCCTGGAAGACTTCTTCTTGCTCCCAAAGGTGAAAAGAGAGCTGAAAGAAAAGCATCTGGAGACCCTGAACAACATTCAAAAGACCACGACGTGGTGCTTTAACAGCATTCCCAAAAACGAGTTCCAGACGACCTGATTGTAGAAATTTTAAGCTTGAGAACTTTGTCCCATTTTGTTTTACAAATTTTTTCAACTATGGCAAAAATCGAATTTCGGCAAAGTTTAAAGTCAAATATCTCAAAAGGGACTGAGTGAAAAACTATGAAATTCATACAGGTAACACCTTTGCATGACATAAAACTATGATAACAATTTGATGACTGAGACTCAACTGGTACTATAGTTATGGTGCATTAAAGTTGGCTAAATATTTCATTTTCTCCAAAGTTTAAAGTGAATATTTCAAATGGGAATGAGTGAAAATTAATAAAATAAATAGAAGTTACACCTTTTTATGATATGAACCTATGATTACAATTTGGTGACTGAGATTCAACTGGTATCAGAGTTACAGTACACCAATGTTGGCCAAATATTGCATTACACATACGCCAAATAGCACAAAAACTTACAAGTTTTAAAATAAAGTGAATTAATGATCTTAAGATGCATTAAGGAAAAGTGTCGGGATCTATTCAATAGCAAAAACTCCAGATCAATTTTTCATCAATATTATCTTAAAAACATAATGCACTACTTGAAGAAACTTTCTTATTTAGTTTTACGACAAATTTTTATTTTAGTGGATCTAAAGCTTTGATAATGTCGTTTTATGGCGTCATTATTTTAATGCTCTTAAGTTAAGGTTTGTCATTAAAGAATTCTTTTTCAGGGGGCATATATAGAAGAAATTTCCAATTTCATGTGAAGTTTTTACTCGCTGCAAAATTTTACTAGCAGTTTCATCGACATAACCTAAATTTTGAGCAAGTTAAGTTTTGTTTTAAAAACCTAAACAGAGAGTAATTTTGCTAAACATTTTAGATAATGATCACGTTTCACATAAATAAGAATTCTGTTAAAAAACGAACGAGTTTTCAATAAGAGTTAAACCATCGTTCTTAGGATAAAAATCATATCGATATTAATCTTATTAATTTTTTAAACATTTGCAATTGATATTGAATACATTTTCATTTTTGCATTCTTGCACGAATTTTCATTGGTCTTCTAAAAACAAGTTCAAGTTATTAAATCTCACGGTCCAAGAAGAGCCGGCATCTTGTTTTCAACCGGTGGTTTTCCAATTCTAAAAGGATTAGTTTGTACTTGTTTCTTCGTTAAATTGAGCTGGTAATACACTGGCGTGTATTCAACTACTAGTTAGTCGACCTACTGTTTTTTAAACTAATTTCAAAATTAATTTTTAACTAATAATAGTGAAATTTCCATATTATAAAAGTAATTATGTGAATCGTGAATGATATATTTTAACCAACGTTTCCATCTTCGTGAAAATTCAGTTATTATATAAAAAGGAATGTCTAAAGAAACAGAACTGAGGCAGTGAGAAGCATTGGAAAGTAAGTGCCAAAATTAAAACTTTGGAGATAACTTGTCAAATGGTAGAAGAGCCACTCCTTTACGTTGGTGCAAAGGATAATATTGCTGACCCTGGTAGGTTCTGCTATACAGCATTATTTAGAAGAAAAAATTAATAAAAACCTGCGTAGGATCTAAACTTCAAATTCATTTTTTTCGAAAAATGAGTTTGATGTCATTTTTCGTTAAATGTCCATTTATATCTGTTTGCTTCTCACTGCCACAATCAGTAGTCCCGACCCGTACACAATAAAAAATAATGGGATATTTTAATTCAGGAATTCCCAAACTGTGGTCTGCGGGACCCTTGGTGGGTTTGCTTAACCTTTGTAGGGGTCCGTGGCAAACTTATGTATACAAAATGTTTTAAAACATTAAATAATATTTAAACGTTGCTTTTTGCATTTGAATACCAGAGTTTTTATCTTCGAAGTATGGAGTTGGGCTTTGAGCGATTTCTAAGGGCATCACGAGATACAATAAAAACTCATTCATACCTAGTCAAACCGTTCTTTGCTTCTAGCAAACGATGCAGTCTCATTATGTGACTAGGGATGTTTGACAAACAACTTCAGACCTTAGAGCAGGAATTGGTATTTGGAGAGAGCAAGTCCAATCATTGGCTTAGGAAATGTTGAGGCAACGGTATCAAGTCACATGGTTCAACTTAGACGAATGGGAGATAGGTTTCATGTGAAACGAGTGGAAGAAACTTGATTTCTTCCTATGCTTTACTTTCAAATGTATAGCGGGACTAGGGATCCCTTGCTTCAAGAACTGAACGCTTCACTCTTTCCACCTTTTATTCATTCTCAGTGCTTCATGCTTCCTCCTAAAACCCACTTTTTAATATACTTATCCGAATTTTTGGTTTCGTCTGAGGAACCAATCGCTCGTTGGAATCGTGTTCTGTTGTTTGCCACAACTTACATTTTGCAAGTCCGGATTTCCAATCTATACAGTCACTAAAACTAAACACTAAAGTTTTCTATGTTCTGAACCTGATATTCGACTTTAGAAATCAAAATGAAACCCAACATAATGCCCTACATATAATAACCCATGCCTAACTTTTACCAGATAATACACTGTTCTCATTTATTTGATTTTAATTATATTAATTTTGAATTTTAATTGTTTCGTTACCTATTCATTTCTGTCTGGTCGATGTGAGTTTGCACTTCAGAATTTGAAAAGTTGTTTCGCTAAACAATGATGTTCCGTAATCATTAACGATTAAGTTATTTATAATCAACTTACTACAAGCTACAAGTATCTGAATGCACTGGTGCGAGTTGAAAATTGCTCCCTGAAAGGGGTCAGCTGGATTTAATGGTTTGGGAAGCTATGTTTTAATGGATTAAAAATAAAACCTTTTGCTTAGCGACTAGACAAAATTATGAGCTTTTAGTAGTTGTGAGTAAATTTGTTACTTAACCAGATATAAAATTAAGAACAATACTACATTGGAATGCTAATATGAATAAAGTGACTGCCTATAATAGCTGATTCAAAAGTACAATGTGAGAGGTACGAAGATTGACAAACGTTTCTTTTTGATTCAAAATAAGATTTAATTTAATCTATTTTTCTTTTTCTCATGGTCATTTTCTCGTATTTTTTAAAGACGGTTCTATAAAAGTTAAAAGAGGCAATACTTTCTTTGTTCCCACAATGTATTCAAAACTGATATGAGATTGTACGCTTAAAATCTATGATAATAGACGCTTAAATCTATGATAATAAGGAAAAATCCGGGTTTTAGTAAGTAAGTCACGCGATTGATTCTTTTTGCAAAATGTAAAAACAAAACTGCTTGTAAACTTACTTAGACAGACTGAAAGTAATGCTTTTTTTATTTTCTTATCAGTAAAAGCGGCAAAGAAACGATTCAGGTTTTAAAAAAATATTACATGTTAAATACATTTATTAGAATAGAAAAAAACACAAGAGAAATATCAGTTCAAAATCTAACAATTGGAAATAACAGTTTTCTTCCAACACACTACACAACCCTATTTTTCCAAAACACACTCAGTATACATTTTCTAGAACATGATCCTTTAATAGGAAATTATTAGTCAGTTAAAAAACTTACACATAAATGTTTTCATGTTCCTTAAGAAGGGGCCTGTTGACTTGGTTTAAAAGCTTTCAGAAATGTTTAAGAGCACTTATGATCATAAAGAGAGTCATAAACGTTATTTTAGTTTTGCTAAGGTAGTAAAGATGCAGAATACTAAAGCCTTTCGCAGACTTCATTGCCAAAATTTTGAAGGCATTTCTTTCAGTGAGGTTAGTTAAAAGCTTCGTTTTTTTCTCTCGTTCTTTTGAAACGAGCAGCTAAGTAAAAGTTTTTTTTTTTTTTTTTTTTGGTTTGAGTTCACTGAATAGATTATTATGTAAATTGATAAAATAGATTAATTAATTTGCTAAAACAACAAGAAAAAATAAACTTTAAGGCACACGTTTTGAGGTTACAAGAAACGTTTTTAAAATACAAAAAAAAAAATGGATGAAAGAGATTCGGCAAATATTGCGTGGGCTTTTGTGTTTGTGATTTTTCTTTTGTCTGCGGTTTGTGAAATCAGTCAACTCATTTTTTTTCACTTAGAAAAGGTTTCCTCGAAATCATGAAACATGTGTGGGCAATAAGTATTCATCTTAAGCTAAAAAATTTTTGTTTCTCAAATGCTAGGATTTCGAAAAAAAGTTCAGCTCCAATAAGCACGTCTATTTCAGCAGATTTTCCAAAATTAGGATCGGCTAGTTCTATATCTTTTGGTATTTCTAAGTTGGTTGTATCCAGATATTTTGAAGGTATCCAAGTTGTTAATTTTGAACAATGTAGAATTTAATTGTTCTACTAAAAGAATTATCTTTATTTGAGACCCGTATTTGCATTTTTAATTTTATACTAGAAATGGTTCCGTTGATCCCCAAAACTAATAGCTTCCTTAGCCGTAGGGGGGGGGGCTTCCTTATTACCTTAGCGCTGGCTATAGGGCGGTAATACTGAATATACCTGCCTTGCCTTAAATATTCGAGTTGAACCGAACCATTGTTTCGGTCACTCGTCTGGCGCTAATAGTGCTAATATTGTATTAGCTACCAGTTTGTTTGGCACTCTAGGCTTTCTTAAGAGGTTTTCCACCTCCAACTCAGTCACTCCTACGCCGGGCTGATGAGTGCTAATAAGCACGAAACTGCAGTCTTCGGCTGGAATTGACTGAGCTAGCGGTGTATTTCATGCAATTAAGGCTTGTCTGTAGCGTAGTGACGCAACAATGGATGCATCCATTAGTTTTCACGTATAGCAGGTTGAGCTTTTTCCTTTTCCATCTTCAAATGAAATAAAATAATAAATTAAAAAAAAAAAAAAACAGTCGGGAAAACTTTGTACTATGGAATACGTAAAATGACACAACGTGTATAAAGTATTAATAAAAGGTTTAAAAGAGAGCTACAAACTCAGCAATCAGCTGTTTTGAGGCTATCAAATGCATGCCCCTTCATTATTGCATAAAAAGAGGAATGAATGGTTCACCAATGCAAACCAAACGACAGTTGAACGAAAAATGAAAGGAAGCAAAGTAAATAGAAAAGGATCTGGAAACTATTAATAATTAAATAATTAATTCCTTTTTATAGTTTTATTTTATTGTTTCATAGAAGCTCTTTGTTTCCACTCATTTAAACCTCAATAAAGACAATAAATAAGTATGACCGTATTGATATGATAAAAAATGTGCGTCAAAACCACATCGCTATTTTTCCTTCTTCCTTGCTAGATTTGTTAAAATTAAACAGTAATAATTTGGCCATTTGCCAATTTCCACTGCAAATGTGGCTAGATATATATTCTTGATAAGTTTTATTTGAAGTTCATAAGCTAAAACTAGAGATCAAAGATCAGTGCAAGATTGTAGCAAATTATATTTACTACTAGCTCTATGAAGACTTGACATGCTAACAAACTTGAAGACCTTTTGGGTCTCAACACATTTTCACAGTATTAGTTTCTTTCTTTTTTTTTTTTTTACTTCTTAGTAACTAATACACGTTTCCCAAAGTTATTTAAATTAAACTTTCATTTCAAAAAAATAAGATTTTAAATAACAGTAAACTAATTAAAATCGTTGGGAAATGTAAAAAATAACTCCCCCAGTATATAAATTAGAGAAAAAGAAACGTTGCAAAATGGCGTAAACGGTATCAAAAATGTTTCGAAGCTTAACCTTAATATATCTTTACTCCAAAGTATTCTAATAAGCGAGATATTCCATTATCTGGGATCAAAATTATAAATCACAACGGTTAGGTTTTCAGAAAATGCATCACAATAAGCGGGATGTTCTTGAAACCGATATTCTAATAAACAGGCTTGATGTATCGCTAAAAACAACCAAAAGTCAAAAGTAACGAAACAAAATTTGTCCAAGGGTCTCGGTAAAGACCCTCATTTTCATATATATATATATATATATATATATATATATATATATATATATATATATATATATATATATATATATATATATATATATATATATATATATATATTAAAAATGCTTTCGCTCAATTTGGAACTGTTCAAAAAACTTAACACTAACATCAATGGCGAAATTTGAGGTAAAATATAAATCTCGCAATTAAAGGGGAATTCGCTTCAAACATGCATTGTTGAAAAATACTCTAAATAAAGAATATATCTGAAACAGATATTTTAGACATGGAAATTTTTTGCTGAAAGAAATCATCTTTAAATGTTAAACAGGTATGTCTGACATAGTTTTCGTTTTTAGGGAACTAAGAGAAAATTTACCAGGTGCTATAGAAAGTCCATGTTGGTATATTAGAAGGTAGGTTCTTTGAGTTCCGGACGGGGTTTCCTGCGAAGAATTTAGATGCTTAAACGGTTTTTTTTTTTTTTGCTGTACTTAGCCATTTATACAACCGTTTGTCAACAATTTAGCATTCCCGTCTTAGTCTGAAATAAAGCCAAGATAATTTTGTTTTAAAACTAAATATTGGATTAATAGATTTTTCTAAGTAGCTATAATACAAATACATATACTTATGTGACGACCAGCAACTGGCTCTGGGCCCAGCTACGGTGATCCTAATCAATTTATTAGTCCTCAATGAAGATAGTTTGCCCTCTTAAAGCTATCCTCTCACTTACTCATTACCCTCTCTTCCGGTAAGCTGTTCCAAGTGCCCACAACCCTACTAAAGTACTAGGGTTATTTTTTCTTTTTCAAATTTCCAGGTTAGCCTGCGATTTGAATAGATTAAACGATGTCCGATCTTTCTGCTATCCGTGTGAAAGTTTTATCGATTAATACCTTGTATTTTGATAAATTTGAACAGCTGAGTCATGTCCTCTCTAACTCTCTTTTGCTTTTGCTCCAGACTATATATATTAAGTCTATTATCATAGTCTAAATCTGAAAGTCTTCTTACTAGTCTAGTTACCATTCTATGGAGCCTTTCCAATAAATAAATATTTTTCCTCAGATAAGGCGACCAAAACTGAACAGCATTTCTTTTCAATATGAGCTAAAACTTTCGAACCCCCATCCCCTCTTTAGATTTATCGGTTCCCTGAGAGAGAGATCGCATCACAGGTTTAGTATCGATGATTTAAAAGCGTCTCTTATTTGCGATTAGACTTTTAAAAACTGAGAAACTAGTAAAGCGCATATTTTAGAGTGATACTTTTTAAAATGTTAACAAACGAGGAATAAACCCTATGAGCAATTTCCTTTACAAATGTCAGGCAGCTTCCAAAAATGAAAAAGGAAAAAGCAGAATGCATTTATATTTCTCTATATTTTTCTCCTCAATTTATTTTCCTTTTTTCTTTTGAATCAGCTTGATTTCATAAGCTTATCTGTAGAATACAAATATTACCAAACTTGTCTAAAGAATTCGCTCTTTTAAATCTCTGGAAACATTGACAGAAGCACCAGCTGCGCTTAGAAATCATTACGATTGCAAATATTTTTTTCTATTTATATACTATACATGTACATCAGAAATTCTTTTACGGATTTTCTTCTTCACATGCATATTTATCACATTTTCGATTTACATATTTCGAATTACTTTCCTTGGGGACATGAAATATTCTTGTTATCGCGATTATTGATGTAGAGAATAAATTATTTCTTTATGAATCACCTGGAATCTCTGATTTCTCAATTTGCAAAAGCGATTCCAATTACTTCACAATCAAAAATATTTCGATGCTAGCAAATTTACTCGCCTAAAGTGTATTATAGTTCTTTGAAAGTTTTATCAACTCCATGAGATCATAATCTTTCTTGTAATTCATATAAATATGATACATTTCATGGTGATGTTTTTCTTCCATTTAGTTCGAAATTTTTGAAGGATTTACCAGAATTGTTTTTCATTCTTCCACGATACTTTTGCAAATCTGTTTATGTTCAATGATTCGGAACTGCTTATTTTCACGATTTAAATAGAAATTAATATAGGGGAAAGCGGTGCAAAAAGTTCCACGGGTTAGTTGTTCCCTTGGAAGTAGCTCAATGAAGGAAAATGATAAATGCATTTTATAAATACCTGGTAAAATGGAATGTTGCAGCGCACCGATGGAAGCCATATCAGTCAAGCTAGTGTCGTCCGATATTTTAAAAACTGAGTACGTTCCTTACTGATCCACTTTTGAAAATATTCTCGTTTCTGAACTTTTTGGTCTTTTTCACGAACTACAGTATTGTGGCAATTAATTGGGAAATGCATTTTTCTTCAAAAAATCAGTTTTATTCAAGTTTTACATGAATACATTGAAACCTAATAATTAATATGACCTCCCTGAAACTTAATAACATCACAAACACGTTTTGGCATGGAATGTACTAGACTGGCACATATAGTTTTAATTTCAACGTCTTTATACCATACGTCAATAACAGACGAAATTAGCTTGTAGTACTGTCAAACTTATGAAGACGTTTTTAACGGTAGCTCACAAATTTTCAATCAGATTTAAATCCGGTGAGTTTCCGGCCAATCCAGTACAGTAAGTTTGTTTTTCGAGCAGAAATTGACAATTTGCCTTGATTTGTGACATCCCGCGCCGTCTTATTGAAAAACGACTTCTCTGTTTGATCAAAGTTTAGACATTGTTGGAAGCACATTTTGGGTCAATATCGATTCGTAGCTGGCACTGTACATCATTCCTTCTACGGGAACAAAGGAAGTCTGTCCCTGAAGCGTAGAAATAACCCCAAAATATCTTTTTGGGCAGATATTTGGGTGCTTGATTAATGTGGTGCAGACGAAGAGGTTCTCCTTTGCTTCGTCTCAAGAACCTGGATCTTAACCCCTGCACCACGAAATGTGTTTCGTTAGAAAATAAAACCTTTTTTTAGTATTCCCAGTCCATGCTTTATATTTCCATGCCCATTCTAACATTTTTTTCTTCATGCGAGGCGTGAGAAGCTACTTCTTGTACGGTCGACCTGCTTTCCGCTCACATTTTAAAAGACTGTATCTCACTTTTGAAGATGCAATGTCAACACCAGCTGCCTTCATGGACTTGGACAGATCAAAACTATAGTAGTGAATCGAGGATTCATAACACTCATTCGATGTAAACTTTTGTCGTCATGAACCGAAGTTTATCTTTTTCGGCCGCATTTTCCAATACGTTTGGTTCCAGCATTTCCTGTCGTCTTAAACCGCTGCCTTATCCTAACGACACTTGATTTACTCACTTCACATATTTCTACTAACTTTTTAGAAGTGTGTTCTAAGTGCAATCACTTAAGCACGTGTTTCAAGGCTGATATCTATGACTCTAATTACTCCCACAACATGCGAGCAACTAACACTGCCAACTTCTAGCTTCTTGGCGGAATAATTTACATGCCTGCTACTTACCTGATGCGTACTAACAGCTACTAGTTTGACGATAACTGCCACTTAAACTACGAGCTGAATTTGAGTACTTATTTTTTGGCTTACGTGCGATAAAACGAGAAAAGTAATACTTCCCAATTAATTGCCACAATACTGTATAATTGATAGTATTTAGTTCTTTGATGTTTTCTTGCAAGTACAGATTGTACATCTTAGTGCACTCGCTAAAACGATTTACGTTTCGTTATCTTACCTATAATTTAATTTTTCAAGGACATGTATGTGCGGGGCTATTTGTTCCATCGTTGTGGGGCAAGTTGTTCCGAGGAACAATTAGCTCCAAAAAAAGAAGTATCTAGCCCCAAAGAACTTTGCCCCTATTCATCTGTATCAGTTGTGCAGTAAACAAAGACACATATAAATAAATATTTTACGTGTATATTTGTTACCGTGAACAAAAAGAATTGGAAAATGTCGACTCTCACCGAGAATTTACCGGAAATATTAGATCTTTCTCCAGTAGACTGATAGAAAAATAGGAAATTTTCGAAGATCAAAATATTAATCAAGATATCTTTCATTGGTGTGAAACTATGAAATTTTCCAAGGATCATATTTTTTGCTCTACAGCTTTATTACGCACCCTTGATGTGATTTGCGAAAGTAGCCAATGACTAGGCTTTAACTTTTTAACCGTCATTAGTCAGAGACTGCAGCTTCTCTTTTGTGAGTTTAGCCTGGTCAAATCGGTTTAGGGGTTTCATTACCGGAGGCGTAAATTATTAAAAACGTAAGTAATTGCCTTTTCGTAATCCGGAGAATGGTAGTTGCAACAGTCGCATTAAGGACAGAGAAAATCATGCTAACAGATCCATCAAATCAAATCAAATTAGGTTACGCCAAAAACGAGAAAAGCAGGGGAATTTTTTCAAGTGGTGCATAGGGAGTTTCTTTTTGTGTCTAATTAAAAAAAAAAAAAAAAAAAACCAGTCAGGTTTCGGTGACCGAGGTAAGTCTTCGGAAAGAAGGGGGAAGAAATAGGAATGTCTAAAAATAGATTTTGAACTTTTTAAGTTAAAATAGTACTTTCTACATCCAATAAGACATGAACACAAAAATAAATAAATAAAAAATAAATTAACAGTTTCGTAACAGTAATATTCCCCCGCGGGTAATCGCGAGTTTGTTGTAATCATTTGCACTAACCTCTTTTATGGATCATCTCTGTGTGTGTCTAAAGGTATCGTTTCATTTATATATTCAATGACGGTTTTCTGTTATGATTGAAGACTGAACTTTTTATCATAGCTTATTAGCTATAGAGGTTTCTAATTATATTATTTAATTTTACCATAGTATTATATTCTTACTGGATTTTACTATGTTAATATAATATAATGTTACTATACTTATAAACTGTGCCTTAATATATGTATTTGTAATTAGAGTGTAATAAATAAAATTTAAATTTTCATTATCAGCGCTAAAAATTAATATTACTTTAGTTTGTTTTAATTTCAAGAAAAAAATCTGATTATTCGGACGATATTGCTTAATAGTCTTTAAATAAACACTTGTTTACATCAACTTTTTTTTACCCCTAAATTATTCAATACCTTTAACAAACTACTGCTTTCGAATAATTGTTAATCTTGAAATCATTATCGGTAGACATCGTCGTGTTAATATCGGAACAACTTGCCCCATCCGGGGAACAACTAGCCCCAAGAAGGGGCAAGCTGTGCCTTTCCCACTTTCGGTATTATCAAATTCACGCACAAAACAATATTACGAAATACAACTCGAAAAAAAAGTCACAAGATGAAAGGGACATTTTTTCCCCAATTTTAATCTCAAATTAATAATTCCAGAACTAATTTTAAGGTTGTTTGAAAAACAGAAATTTTAGCCCCGCCCTCCCCTATCCTAATTACGTAGCGAATTCAACGCAAAATGAATAAGTACTTTAAATAACTATTCGATAAAACAGAATTGAAAATCTCTGAAAAAAGATATATATTTTAATGAATCCGTCATATTTGCATCAGAATATTTCACAAGATTTTCTTTACGAAATAAATGTTTATATGACCAGTTCATTATATTTAGCAAAATGTATTTAGCATTCATTACACATAAATTAAACTTTTTTTGCTTCTTTGATGTTTAAGACTAGAAAATCAAGTTGTTTCCAAACCAAAGCTAGATTCAAATAAAAATTTTTTACCGTTGTGAGAAAAATAAAAATTTTATAGTCCAGTCAACAAACATATTATAGCGCACATGGAATATGCAATAATTTTTGACTTCAAATTATTGTTAGGTGTAGTTAGTAAGTAAACATACTAAAAGTCCCCGCCCCTAGGGGGTGAGTTAAAGGTGGGAGGTAGGTGGGAAGAAAATTTTCGGTTTTCGAGAAAATGTCGTAAACGGTGAAAAAATGAGTTTAAAATAAAAACTAAAGCAAAATAAACTTCCCATGAAACTGTTTCTACACATAATTGTAAAATTTCTAAATATTTTTTGAGTATGTGTTATGAAAATCGATGATTTTCGGAAACAATTCTCTCTTTTTGTCAATAATTTGCTCGTAGTGCCTCCCAGAATCAATAATCATTGAAATTGTCAATGACAAAGTTGCAGAGCTTTGATTTTCCTTCAAATTGATATGCTATTTTGTTATATTTTACTCAAACAATTAAAAGTTAAAGAATTTCAAACACGCACTTTCATGGCGAAACATGGAACACTTGCCATTCTCAAATTTCAAACTGACACGAAAGGATCCCGGTCTTCCTCTTTCCTCGAAGAGTTCGACAATCCTGATGCACAATAAAGAAGTATTTGTGAATTACTACAACAAAATGATGTTTAAAGGGGGGGGGGGGTTGTGAAACTGTGACAAGGGGAAGAAAAGAGTAAAAAGTGTAACATCAAGCATTTTTTAATACGAATATGTTTATGAAAAGTAGCTTGTAAAACGAACTTGTGACAACGGGGGGGGGGGGGGGTTATAAATGTTGGAAAAAAATGTGACATTATTTATAGACCGCCCTTTATCAAGGAATCAGACGAAGATTTGCAAATTACGCTATGCAGTATGCATTATTGTACTGGAGACGCGCAGAAAGTTAGCATACTACATAACTGTTTAAGGAAATTAATAACGACACTGATTTAATATAATTTGAATTTGTTTTTACTGAGGATACCTGGTCTACAAAACAGTTAGGCAATAAAAACATTTTGAAAAAAAAAATAGAACCGACTTCAAAATTGCTCTAAAAAGTAAAAAAATAATTTTATTCTTTAAACACCATCGATTATACTTTTAAACATAATTTTTGAAGTTGGCGCAAAAACAAAAAGTAAAATCCATTGTAACCATGCTTCGTTCATATTTTTATCAAAAAAGCATCTAAAGTTAGGAACGAAACATTTATATCGTTACTTAAATATGCTGTCATCAATGCGTAATGCATGTGGTAGTGAAGAAACTGGGCCTGGTTAAGTTTATACTTGTAGTTGAGTTATGGCTGTGAATGATTTTATCGATTGTCTTTGCGCCAACTTCAAAAATTATGTTTAAAAGTATTATCGATGGTGTTTAAAGAATAAAATTATTTTTCACTTTTTAGAGCAATTTTGAAGTCGGTTCTATTTTTTTTCAATTTTTTTTTATTTTATTCTTTTTAGTGTTAATGTATTTTTGAAATATTAAAAAGTTACCATAATGAAACTTTACCTTATTTTTTTTATATAAAAATGCTCCATACTAAAAAACTTAAAACACGCCTCAAACTTTAAGCGATTGAAACTAAAAATTTATCTTTGTTCCTCCCTGGAATTCATTTGTGTGTTAATTTAATTATAACCATTTAAATTTTCCCTAACTAATTTACAGTTCACAGCATAGTTCCTTTTTATGCAATCCTGTATCTCCTTACTTAGCCCAAATCATCTGTTATTAGCATACATGATAACGATAAAAATACTACTATAGTTGAAGCAAACCTAACCTAGTAGCATTGTGAAGGCTAAGCATATCCTAATCACTGCCTAAACCTCGCTTCCACGTTAGGTTTACCCCCATTATAGAGGAATGAAACTGAAGAAACTTGATGCTTGCTTCAGAGAAGCCTTCATTCAAAATTATCACCACAATTACTATTAATATTATTGCAATATGGCACCAAATTTTTTAAACAATGGGCTTTTAATTTAATCATTTAACTGGGAAATTGCATGAAATTTACTGTTTTTTGACCATAATTTTTTTTTCTAAAGAACAAATATGGTCAAACAAAGTAATGGGACCTAAGTTGAGTCACCCCCTATCCATTAAAAGAAGAATCATCAAAATCGGTTCACTAGGTGAGACGCTGTGAGTGGAAAAAACAACAAAAAAAAAAAAACATACATACGGTATGAACTGATAACCGCCTCCTTTTTGAAGTCGGTTAAAAAGAGACTACTGCATAAACCATATGGTCATCAATGTCTGTTAGAAAATTAAAACGACGGTCAAACAAGAAGGTTCCTGTCCAATTTTCATAATAACAGTCAGCTGTCAAATCCGTTAATGATGAAGCTGTTGTTTTCATCAGCTCTAAGAACTTAATGGTGCAGCAGACATACGCTCCGAGCTTTAGGTGATGTTGACGCTGATATTGCGAAGACGACTATTATCAGATGGCAAAATTCTTCAGTATCTATCATTTGAGATGAAGTCCTCCTAGTTGTTCTCATGATAGCCAAATCCTTAACTGATCACAACATTCTGCTGTCAAAATGTACCAGAAATCTAAAATTATACAACATACATCTAAAATATTTATATCAACAGTTTTTCTTCCCCTGAATTAATTGAGGCTGCTGTTATCATATGTATCTCTCATGATATAGTGCTCTAGCCACAGAAATGTCCCTCAACGAGGTCACTTACAAATCATTTATCTAAGTAGCTGCAAACATCAAGACTGATCTCTATTTCTACCGCACCACCAGGTATACCTGTAGCTAGGAGCTTAAGGTGTAGTACCGGGTTGGGGGGTTTGGGAAAGGAGGAATGACCAATTCGTGCCGAAACTCTAGGAGTCGGATGTTGCTCCTCACGGAATCTTAAAGGTGATTTCGACCGATTGCTTTTCTACAAGTGACCGGAAGGTCACATGTAGAAAATCATCGTTCAATTACTCTGTCTTAAGCTTGCATTGCAATGGTAGTTGCAACAACATAATTAAAATATTTATCCAGGACGAAGGGGAGGACGATGACATCAATACACATTACCAATTTCATAGAACAACTTTTCCACTGTTGGTGACATGACCCTTCCTCCTCAGAATAAAACCAAGATGTCACCTTAAAGATGATATTTTCATTGCTTGGCACAGACACTCTGAGACAAAAAGAACGAGATATTTTTTTTTCCGAAAAAAGTATTGGTTTTTAAGAACGCATACCAAAAAAAAAAAAAAAAAAAAACACTGGAAATGTGACACATTTTTCCTGCCGTTCTGATCGGAATCCACAAAATTTGACTCCCCCTTCCCACCTTTAACTCCCCTTCCCCTAGGGTCGGGGACTTTCAGTATGTTTACTTATTAATTACTTCTAAAACATTTCTTACTGAGGAAGTGCTGAATTTCTGCACTTCCTCAGTTCACTTTCGTTTAACAATGGTATGGAACTAATTCATACTGCATGTACGTAGTTCTGCAACTCTCCGTCCTATTTCTTGGTAAGGGGCTGTTCAAAAAGGATGTTACATTTTTTTTTTCAACATTTTTGACCCCCTTTTCATTTGTCACATAGTACTTTTCATAAACTAATTTTTATAAACATATTCTTATTAACATGCTTGATGTCACACTTCTTACTCTTTTCTGCCCTCTTGTCACAAAGTCACAATTTCACGAACCCCTCCCCCCCCCCCCGAACATTATTTGGGTTGTAGTAATCCACAAATACTTATTTATTGTCCATCAGGATTATGGAATTCATTGAGGGAAGAGGAAGTGCGCAATCCTTTCGAGTCAGTTTGAAATTTGTGAATTGCAAGTGTTTCATGTTTTGCATTAAACTGTGTGTTTGAAAATCTAACTTTTGATTAATTGAATATAAATATAACAAAATAGCACATCAAATTGAAGGAAATATAAAACTCTACAACTTTGTCGTTGGCAATTTTTATGAATATTGATCCTGGGTGGCAATAGGAGCAAATGTTTGACAAAATGAGAGAATTTTTCCGAAAATCATCGATTTTCGTAGCATATACCCCGAAAATTATTGGAAATTTTACAATCATGTGTAGAAAGAGTTTCATAGGAAATGTATTTAGCTTGAATTTTTATTTTAAACGCATTTTTTCCAGTTTCCGACATTTTCTCGAAAAACCCAAAACTTGCCTACCCCCACCCTCCCACCTTTAGTCCCTAGGGGCGGGGACTTTTAGTATGTTTACTTACTAACTACCCCTAACAATATTCTGAAGTCAACAATTATCGCATATTCCATGCACGCTACACCCCTGTTTTGAGCACTCATTGACTGTATATTAAAGCACTGTACAAAAACATGCTACTGCAAACGATTCCGGAGGAAAATGAAGTATGATTACTTTTCCCTACCTCACTCGTCCAATGTCGCCACATCTTATTTCCCCTCATTCCACTAACTACAACACTTTTTGTATGATAAAACTTGAATGCTTGGCTGATATCTAAAATACCATCCCCAAAAATTTTAGATTCACTACCTGATGGGTTTAAACATTCCAAGATTGAAACTCTGCACAGTTAATAGCAAAATGCTTTCTGAAGCGAGAGAAATTGCAGCAATGATCAATAGCCAAAAATGTATTTAATACTAATTTGTTTGGTATGTATGTGAAGAAAGCTGCATTCAATTAAGCTCTTTTAATACATTACCAGCAACAAATAATATTAAGTCTTAGTTTTAAAACGTTTGTATGTGTGTGTACGTTTTTTCTTTACAGCATTAGCTTCTCACTTAACTGAATCAATTTAATTTGAAACTAGAGCCAATTTTTACGAAATGAGATTAGTAAAATTAATTCTATACATACATTTATTACTGAACTGAATATTTTATTGTTTTTAATTAAGCGGGATTTTTTTTAGTTTAAATTTATGTGAAAACATTTTAGTAATATTATTCATAAACTAACGTTTAACATTAATGTTCTATTTTATTTCCTAATTTTTGATTCATGAATTATTTAGTTATTTGGATCTTTTTATTAGCATTTGTTTTACCGTTGCGTTGATAATTCATTTATTTAATTTTCAAGCACAAAGGTATTTATTAGCTATTGCCATAAAAATGTTTTAGATATAATAAACACTTTGTACTCGAGAACATATTTCTACAAAAGTGTATCTCAGTTCATTTAAATAGCAATTTTACAGCAATTCGTGCTTGGAGAATTAATAATCACAAAAATTGTCCGCAAACAAGATCCTTTAAACCTTAAGTCTGCTGTTTTCAAAAAGTAAAGCGAAAGTGAAATGTCACGATATATTTAACAAAAGTAATTTAGTTAAATAGTCTATTTAGAAAAATATATTTCATATACATTGTTTGCATTTCAAGATGCTTTTAGAAAAGGCTATGCATCGATTTATGCTTACTTTTTTTTCTACAAAATACCTTCTTTGCTATCTTCAACAAATTTAACTTCACAGTGCTAAAAAGAATTGGATTTTCTCTTTCATACTGAGAAAGTAGTTCCTTCATAACGGTTAAATTATTGAACGGAATATCATTTGGGAGCAAAACCTATCACAAATGCAAACTCCTTTTCAATTTATTACATTTACGTTATTCAAAAATTCGTAGATAATTTTTGCTTTTGAAATGCCTATCTATAACATTTTCAGTTTCAAATTTTCTGAATATCTTTCCCTGTGCTTCTGAAAGGGACTTGTTATCGTTTTATTCATGTTTATGCAGCAATATTTCTCTTTGAGACATTCCTTGCTTGAGATTTCCTTATTTTCAAAAGCGCAATTGAGGCAGTGCAAAGCAAAGGAATGTAAGTGGCAAAATTAAAGATTTAAAGATAATCAGTTCAAATGGTAAGGGAACCTCCATCTGTCTTGAGGCAAAAGATGGTACTAATAGCCTTAGTAGGTGCTACTCTTCAGCATGATTTAGAAACTTTTTTTAATGAAAGCTTACCTAGGACTGCAGCTTTAAACGCGTGCTACTCAAATCTGTAAATGTCCACTTACATCCTTTTGCTTCTCACTGATTCAGTCGAGGCAGTAAGAAGAAAACGGGCTTAAGTTGATGTTTTAAAATTTGAGGTAAAACACGTTTAAAATTCAGATCCAGGACAGACTTTCATTGTTTTTTTTTTTCCTAAGTCATGTTGCATCGCAATACCTACTAGGGCTATTAGCACTACTGCAACGTTCCTTAAAACAGGAAGGAGGTTGTATTATATTTTTAATTGGTTAACTCATTTTTTTTTTCGCATTTACTTCCCTTTGCTTCTCACTGCCTTTATTTCAAGTACTTCGCAAATATTTCTATTCAGTGTGACATCTTAACGTTATTCCGTTAACGGTTTTTCATTTTCTGCATTAAATATAAAATGCACTGATAAGGTTATGCTAACTATGAGAGTGATTTTAGAGTGGAATTTTGCTTCCCCAGACAGCAGATTTATATTATTAGCACCTTTGTAAGCGCAATTCCTTTTCGATTCAACTATGCGTTTCATTGTTATTTTTTTAACAGATTCATGAATTCTAAACAAGCCAATAAGACACAAATATTTATGATAGTAAATAAACTGCCTTATAAATAGAAACACAAACAGCATACACGGCAAAAAATGAGAAATGTGTTTATGTAATATTTATTCGAGTGCTGACTCTTAAGGTAAATTACGAAAAAAAAACAGAAATTTCATGGTACAGTATCGTAAAGTCTCTAAATGCTATAATACGCTTTATTAATAGTTCTATTTTTACCTTTTATAACGTGTCGAATGACAAATAAAACGTTCAAAACTTTCTGATACATAAGTTTCATTTATGTGTCTAAAAGAAATAACTTTTCTTAAGCTCATGAAGCAAGTGCACGTATTTTTATACTTCAAACTTTGCTAAAGAACATTGAGTTTTTCAATAGTTTGACTGACGAAAAAGTTATCATTTTGATTAGTTTTTCATTGAAAAATGTTTAAAAGCTAGTGCAGTTATTTCTTTTATTTATAAATTATAAAGAAAAAAATTGCATTTGCTTTCTGTGAAGCTGCGTATTCTTTCGCCATCTGCAGATCTCTCTAGTGCATTTCCCCAAAAGACATCCATTCCTTCATGCAGCACCTCTATCCGTGAATATCTATTTTAACTTTTTACGTGTCCATTCATAGACCAAGAAATTTGTAAAAGAATCTTTTACATGCTGTGTAATAGCAAGCCTTGGAAACTGATGATTTTCTGCATTTTAAAAATCCACCGATTGGGACCGGTTTTGAACCCGTCTTTTGGGTGCAAGGGACCAACACCATATCACTTCGCAACTCTGGCCACACAATTCGCATATTGTCCGCAGGTCGCTTCGTATGTAAAATTAAATCTCATTTTAAATAATAGTTCTTTTAAAAGTATGAATTTCATGAAACGAAGCTTAAAGTACTTAAACATGAATGTATTTACCGATAAAATGTTTGTTATCTGTAAATACGTTCTTAACTTATATTATTCTTATGTTTTTACTACAAAGCAGTTTTACTTTTTAGATTTAATACAAAATCGGTGGTAGCAGAAACAGCGACATATACGACTCTGGTTCTATAGACTATTTCTTAGTTCAGGGCAAAAAAAAAAAAAAAAGAATTTTGACATGTTGAATTCAAATTATGTTTTTCGCAATCACGAGTGTGTGTTTGTGTGGGGGGGGTATGTGTTTGTTTGTAGGGAGTGTGGGCATGTGTGTTTGTGTCTGTGTGCTGGCATAAGTGTGTGGGTAGAGTGTGTATGAATGTGTGTGTGGTGGGGGGGTGGGTGGGGTGGGTTGGTATGTGTATGTGTGTGTAGGCATGTGTTTGTGTCTGTGCAGGCATGAATGTGTGGGTAGTTGTGTGTATGTGTGTAGGTGTCTGTATGTATGCGTGTGTGCATGTGTTTGTGTGTGTAGGTGTATGAATGTATATGTGTTTGTGTGTGTGTGTAGTCGTGTATGTATGCGCGTGTGTGCAGGACATGGATGCAACCTGGAGAGGGTTTTCGTTATAGGAGCAGCATCGTGAGGAGCCGGTCGACGGTGATGGTGCGGAGGGTGCTGGTGGGAAAATAAAATGATAGCACGCCAAAAACAGTCAAATGAAAGCAATAAGCAATCGTGATTGCTCAAAAACTGAATTTTTAAAGATAAAATAATTTTAAATAAAGTTTATCGAGCGAAGATTTGTACCGTGTTTTTTTAGAATAAAATCCACAGATAGCATGAAATTGTATAAGTAAAGCTTAGAACTTTATTTTTAAGCATTTCTCGGTTCTCACTTGATTGCACAATTAATCTAATGTCGCTTAATCTTGCAATGTATTTTTGAGATTTCCAATTTGCGTCTTAGCCTGCTGAAAGAAATCATGTACGTGAACAAATAGAAATAACTTAATTTACGAAAAATCTTATTTCACTAAAAAAAAAAAAAAAATCTACGAAACTCTCTACTCTCTCAACAAGAACAGATGACGAACAAAAGACTTAATAAAACATAGCCATTCATAAACAACGACATCCGGAAGCCAACATGTAGGGTAGTAAAAAATGAACAACGATATTTTGCATACAATTTATCTCAACAACTACCCAGTGACTAATTAAACCAGCTGTGGTTAATCCTTAAAAAAAGGTGACTTATCTTTTAAGCTTGTATAAAGTGTAGCATTATCGAACAATTAAAAAGTTTTGCTCAGTGAAAATACTTTTTTTTTTTTTTTTGGCATAATTCGCATCATTACCGTTCAGACACACATTTTAAAAAATCGATATTTCTTAGGGAAAGCACTGCTGGAATTTTTGTGTTCGGATTGAAGTTACTCTAAGGGTAATGTGATAATAAAAATATTGTCCCGAAGTTGAAGATCTTACCTGATTTTTCTTTTGATTTATTTATGAAAGCCATTTGTTGTCACTTTTCATCAACTTCTTGAAATTATCTCTTCGCAAATGAAAAAATAAATGCGCGGAAAAAAAATCCAATCGATAAACAAAGGTAATTTATATTTGACCTTATCGCTCGTTACAAGAAACGTTTTAAACAAACTTTTGTCCCTATTTTTCATTTTTAGGTTACTAATTTAGCAATTGCTTTTATGTTTTATAGATTATTAATGACACATTTTTTGATGGTGAAAACAGAAGTTAGCAAATATATATATATATATATATATATATATATATATATATATATATATATATATATATATATATATATATATATATATATATATATATATATACATATATACATATATACATATATATATATATATATATATATATATATATATATATATATACATATATATATATATATATACATACATATATAAATATATATATATATATATATATATATATATATATATATATATATATATATATATATATATATATATATATATATATATATATATATATATATATATATATATATATATATATATATATATATATATATATATATATATATATAATTGAGTTCACCGCGTTTCGAAGCCAATTTTTGGCTTCACAACGTTGGCTTCAATACGCCGGTATTTTAGAGATGTTCACCGCTTAATGAAGCCAGTAGAGACGTTCGCCGCGTTTCGAAGCCACTGGCTTCAAAAAGCGGTCTCTAACCACACACCGCGTTTTGGAGCCATTTATCGTGGCTTCAAAAGGTAGGTTTTTTAGAGGTATACACCGCGCTTTGAAGCCATGGTGAAAGTTGCAGCGTTTTAAGCAGAATAAACTTAAAAAAAGATTGAATGAAAGATATTTTGTTTTATGCTCTATTAATCTTTTATAATTTATTTTGTGCCGTTTTAAATTGATGTACATATTTGAAACTAAGTTCATTATTCAGTTTTTCTTGCCAATGTTTTATAAATTTTTCTAAAAAATGACTAAAATTCTTGTGCAGAAAATATCACAAAAGAAAATTCTTTGGAACATTTTAACTTAGGATTTCAATGAAAGAGAAAATGTTGTATAGTTAACCACAGCTACTTATGAACACATAGCTAGTGAAAGTAATCTTTACAGTAAATTTTTGAAGAAAAAAAAATAAATAAAATGGTTTTTAAATAGATTTTTGGTTTCATATTTTCCTGTTTATTTCAGAATAAATAAAATGAGAAACATTTTAAAAGAAGAATTCTTTGAAAAAATACTTTTACTAATTAAAATTGTACGACAGTACTAATTTTTTTTCTAATCACATTCTCATTCCATCTGAACTATTAAATTTCGGTTTGATCATATATCCACTATGCTGCGGAATCGCCAAATTTAGGTTTCTCGAAATTTCGCTTGGTCGTACATAGCTTAAAAAGAGCAGTTTGTCAAAAAACAAAAACTAACGGATAAACAAAATTACGCTGCTTATAGTTACAATTTTATTGGTATTAGTTTAGAATCAAAGCAGCACTTAGAAGAAAAAAAGTGTAAAAACGATCTAACTATGTATTGGTAATTTAAAAAGCACGACTATGGAATTGCATGTTATCAATTGTTAAAATAATTATTGCATTCTTTATTTTTCCTTTTTAGGAGGGTTATTTCTAAATTCGTTGCAAAAGTTTTCAATTTTTCCTAGAATTAAAAACTTGATTTGATTGCTATTTTTTTCCAACGCTCAGGGCCGATCCTAGGATGTCGGTTGCCCGTGTGCAATGCCGCCCCTCTAGAGCGCTTGGACTAGTACTTAACGTCTGACCATCTTCCTTCTTAATTCAATATCAAGTTCTAATTCAAAAAAAAAAAAAAAAAAAACAGAAAAATGAATTTATAAAAAGTAAAAGCGTTTTATAGAAAATATTAGTCTTGTGTACACCTTATATCTTTGAAAAAAATTATAGATACCAAGATTTACGAGTCGTAAGAACGTATTTAAGTCTGTCATCGGGGCAGTTGGAAGGGGGGGGGGGCTGGGATACTTCACAAAATTTTCGAAATTATCATAGGAAAAAAAATCTTTGGTTGTGTTAGGTTGCGAGGAGAAGAGAGTCGAGGTTACTCAAGGTCCAAGGAGAAATGTTCAAACTTAACTTGACTTTAAAAAAATTGCAGTTGTAGGAACTTTTTTGAAACTTTTAGGGGAAAGTAATGTTGGGGTTTCATTATGAAATTCTATTAAAGTTGAAGTCAATTTGAGGCTATTTTTTGGGACCTTAGCTTAGAAAGTATCGTAGTTCTCCCCGAAATTTTTCCGAAACTAAAGTTTTGAACACGCAACTTTGGGATATTTTTGTTGATATTACGAGAGAGATGGAGATAAGCTCATCTTTTATCAAAAGTTGTCCAAATTTAAATCTAAGACGCAAATTTATGATGTCTTTGGCAACGGTAGGAAAACTAGTGTCTTTCCTCCGGAAATTCCTCGGCGGGGGCCGCGGTAGCCCGATCGGTAGAGTGTCGGATTCGGGACCGGAGGGTCCTAAGTTCGAACCTCGATGGTCAAAGACCCACCGTTGTCATTAAAGGGGACTGGGCGACATTAAATATGCTCGTGGTCTCAATGTCCTCCAAGTGAAACGATACCTCTGGGGGTGCTAGCACCAGGTAGCTATTCCTCGGCGGGGGCCGCGGTAGCCCGATCGGTAGAGTGTCGGATTCGGGACCGGAGGGTCCTAAGTTCGAACCTCGATGGTCAAAGACCCACCGTTGTCATTAAAGGGGACTGGGCGACATTAAATATGCTCGTGGTCTCAATGTCCTCCAAGTGAAACGATACCTCTGGGGGTGCTAGCACCAGGTAGCTATTAGCTCCTGGTCTAGTTCTAAATTCTCATTAACTGTTCGATCCAGTGACGGTGCTGCCATCTATCGGTATAAAAAATAATGGAGGCAAGGCATTTAGTATGCATTCCTCGACATAAATACAGTTGTAGTCAGTTGTGACTCGGAATCGAATTCCTCGGTGCTGTAGTACAGCAGTAGTTTTAGAAATACATTATTTGGCGACGTTAGGGGTATCCCCTAACTTCGATTAAAGTTACATAAGCCATTAGGTTCTTCTCCTGAAATTTTTAGAAATTGAAGTCCCAAAAGCGAACTTTGTGCATTATTTGATAATGCGGGAGGTTCTGTCCGTCTGAAAACGAAAATTTAAGCTTTCTGTGATTACGTTGACAGAAAGGGGGGATCCGGACACACTTTCCCGAAACTTCTTCCAAACTGATGTTTGAGAAGCGCAATTTTAGTCTGCTTTGGAAGACGTTAGGTGAGAGAAAATGATGTAGGACCTCTCTAACGACTCTAGTTCGGATTATCTTTGATAGTTATGGTAATAGAAAATGGGTTTTAGGTCCCTCCTCCGCAAAATTTTTGAAATTTAAGTCCTAAAAGTTCCTCTAAACCATTTTTAATGTCACAAGGAGAAGGGTCAGGGTTTGAGGACAGAATACACTTAGAAGTCATCTTTAAGGACTTGAGACATGGGGGGCTGTAAACTGCTAGAAATTGTTAAAAAATCTATTTCAGGCCATATTTGGTCAAGTTATGGCAGAAAATGTTTGTGAAAGACTTAAGATCGGTGGTTCAACGAGAGATATTTTCAGAGATTAAGTTTTAAAAACGCAATTTTAAGCTTTCTTGAGTCTCGTTAAGGAGATAATGGCCTTCTTTTGGATCTCCCAAACTTGAATTTGCTACCTGAGATACGGGAATTGCCCTCTTACCTGATCTGTATTCGGGCAGCTCATTAGTTATTTCAATTTTCTCCAGAAAAAACTGCTGTTAATGGGGGGAAACTACAAAAAAGTTAGTTCGTTATTCATATATTAAACTTGACTCTCACGGAAGTCGCAATTGTCTATTGTCTCCCCCTGTATCCGCCTTGCGAATGTATTTTATCAGTATAGTTTCTTTTTTTACTACAATATGTGTTCATAGTGTAGGGTCTGTAGGAGCTTAGGGGGAAGCATTAGAGGCCGCCCTCGGCGCTCCTTTTACAAGGCACCCTTTAATGCTTCAGGAGAGATCCATTGCCCTCACTGTTCCTCCTCGGTATCCATGCCTCATTGCCGAATCTGTCATAAAACTAAATGTGGCCTGTGGCCGTCCCTTACTTTCGGTCGCTCGATTTCGGAGCACGAGCTGCACACCTGCTGGGATCGGCCCTGCAGATGCTTCTTCTTTACACAGGATTGCATAGGTGCATTTCCGTGCATACATGCGAATAGGCTGTAAAATTTAAAAAAAAAGTAATTAAATCATAAAGATGGGTGCTTTACATACGCGAGAGGAAGAGCGCTGGAATTCCGGAGCAATATTTGAAACTGTCACAATGATTTTACATTTTTTGAATTAATCACATATGAAATTAATAGTGAAGCAATTTTTTTCATTCAGATTAATTTTCATAATCAGATAGTATTTTTCAATTAAGGAGTTGTGACAGTATAAAAGGGGGAGTAAGAGGACGTTGCTGGAAGGAAAACAGTTTTCTCTAAAAGAGAACATTTCGTGGTTTGCAGAGGGGGATGATAAAGAACTTTTTATCGTTCTAGGAGGAAATGGAAACGAGGCAGGTACGTTTCAGGAGGGAGTTCTACAGATTTTTTTTTTTTTTTAATTAAACAAACAATCCACTTTGTTTTATTATAAACTACAACTGAGCATAACAAAAAAGACAATGTTTTCTTATTACTGTAGAAAATATTGTCACTGAAGTTATGTTTAGTTGTAGTTTATAACATGCTAAAAACCCAAGCTTTACCTTCAGTTTACGCGCCAGGTCTACAGACTCTCGCTAATGAAATTAATTTACTTCATCTACCAGTTTATTAGTAATCTCAGCTTCAATTAGAGGACATCTGCCTCTAGCTCAGTTATTGCCTATTCCTGAATGATGATTCCAAAGAGGGACGAAAGTGCAATCTCAGGATGTGACAAACGGGCTGTCGGTATATTGCATTTAGTTTTCCTTTTGCCCCGTTTTAGGGACTAACGTGTATTGCTCAACAAGCTTTTCCTTCAGTTCCTTCTACTGGCGGTAGCGTAACCAGGGGGTCTGGCGCCCCAGGTGAACTTCAGAAATTTCGCCCCCTCCCCCCCCCCCCCCAGCGTTGTCCCAATGAAAAGTCACCGAAGTTCACTATTCCATTTTGGGGGGGGGGGTATTTAATTAATTTATTTGACAAATTAGGAGACAATATTGAACTTTAATATTCTTATTTTCTATTTTTAAATTATTTTCAATGATGCCCAATTTTTCTTCGCCGTAGATGTTATGTATGTATATGTGTGCATAATCGAATTTTATCTTTCATTAAAATTGGGATTTCTTTCGGCATATTCAGAATTCTCCCCTTCCCAAAAAAATTTTTTGTGCCCCACAAAAATTCTGAAAGTTGCTCCCAACTTAGAGTTTTTCTCAAATCGACATTTTTTAATATTCAATTATCTCTGCGCGTTGAGCATCAGCAAATGTAATCTTTGTGATTACAACACGATATTTAGTGCCTCAAATGAAATATATTGTAAATTTTATGGCTGACCTTCAGTGGACCCTGGCAGAGGTAGCTAAACTGTGCCGAAGAAAGCGAAAATATGTCATGTTTGAGGGATCTGCACTGAGGTTCAACCATAGTTTTTGCGAGCAATTTGAACTGGATACCTGCATTTCAAACTAGAGTATGTGTATTTTCACAAACAAAGTGACAGAACTATGGGCAAATTCTTTTCAAGAACACAATACGTATTTCAAAAAAGTAAAATGAACTATTCAGTTTTCAATTTAATCAACATATCCGGGTTTAAACTTTCTTCCAGGGACTTCCAGGTTCTGTTTAAAAAACTAGTATGATGAAAAACTCACCATAAAAGAGTTATAAACTTGCAAATGGACTGATTATGCTTATTCGCATACTTTATAATATGGTACCTAGAAGCAGAGTGAAAGAAAAACATCAAAATGTGAGAAAAAATTTACTTTTTAGGGGCCTGTATTTCATAGCACTGAGGGTTAATATCGAACTTGATGCCTACATTTCAAACTAGAGTGTATGTCCTTTCACAAACAAGTGACATAACTATGGGCAATGGTTCTGCAGGCTCGTAAAATGCACTTCAAGGTGAGGAAATTGCATAAGAGTTAACTTTATAATATGATAACTGGAAGCAAAGTGAAAAAAAAAAGGTTATTATTACGGTAAAAAGAGGCCGCCGTGGCTCTGTGGTAGAAGCTTCGTCTTCTAAACCGGAGGTTGTGGGTTCGATTCCCGCCGGTGCCCCGGGTGTTATTTCCTTCTGTTGTATTGTACATCTTTCTCGTGTATGTCCGGAGGCAAGGCGCTTGTCACGCAGTCCTCTATGTATGTGAAGCTGTTTAGCTTCTAAATAAATAAATAAATTGCGGTAAAAACGGAAGTTATTTGTAACACTTTTTTTTAATGTGTTTTAGGTATATTTTTTTAATTACTTTCATTAAGGTAGCTTTATTTCTTTTATACTGTACATTATAGTTCGTGGACATTCGTTGAGTCTGTACATCTTCTCTGTACTAAACTACAATGATAGAAAACAATTACTAAGTCATATTTTATTACTTATGATAAAAGCAGTACTATAACATTATAAAACAAGGGTATAGTTGCCTAACTGACTAGTGGGACAATAAAAAATTGCAAAACAAAGCATTGTAGCTTGAGTACAACTAACTAGATGCGCCATTACTCTTATGCAATTTCCTCATCTTGAAGTGCATTTTAGGAGCCTGCAGAACCATTGCCCATAGTTATGTCACTTGTTTGTGAAAGGACAAATACTTCAGTTTGAAATGTAGACATCAAGTTCGATACTAACCCCAAGTGTTATGAGATACAGGCCCCTAAAAAGTACATTTTTTATCATATTTTGAAGTTTTTCTTTCACGTTGCTTCTAGTTATCATATTATAAAGTATGCGAATAAGCATATTCAGTCTATTTGCAAGTTTATAACTCTTTTATGGTTAGTTTTTGATCATAGTAGTTTTTTAAATAGTATCTGGAAGTCCCTGGAGGAAAGTTTAAACCCGGATATGTTGACTAAATTAAAAACTGAATAGTTCATTTTACTCTTTTGAAATACGTGTTCTTGAAAAGAATTTGCCCATAGTTCTGACACTTGTTTGTGAAAATACACATATTCTAGTTTGAAATGAAGGTATCCAGTTTTACACTGACCATCGGTGCACTAAGATAAAGGCCCATGAAAACTGCACTTTTTCGCATTTTTCGATACAAAAACTGCCATTTTTTGGTAGCGCAGAGAGTGAACTATGCAACTAATGAGGATATTAAATAATTTATGTATCGACGATATTATATATTATCGATATTATATATTACGAGTGACCGAAATGTTTCGGTCATTCGTCTGGTCAGTGCTAATTTTGCATTAGCTACCAGTTTGTTTGGCACTCTTGGCTTCCTTAAAGTTTTTCAAGCCCCAACTCAGTCACTCCTATGGCGGGCTGATGAGTGCTAATAAGCACGAAACTGCAGTCCTCGGCTGGAATTGACGGAGCTGGCGGTGTGTTTCATGTATTTCTGCCTTAGCCCTGACTATAGGGCGGTACCTTACTGAATATGATGGCATAGTTATTTTTCTTACATGATACGAAAACTTTTTAAATACACTCCTGTTTGTGAAAATTGCAACACCACGAAGGATTTACGCGAGTGAGCTGAAAATTGCAGGAAATGTAATGTAGGGCTCATATGCAAATGATTAGAATTGCAGACCGGTAGCGCATGCGTATGCTGAGCAGCGCCCTTTGAGCGGTGGTTCGAACCGAATATAAATAGACGGCTGTAGAGAGCCGTGTATGATTATCGGTGGTTATTTGCTAGAGTAAACGTTAAGTGAACCTTTACTATGCCTCTTTGACGAAAGAAAGCGAAATTTGAGCAAATTTCGGAGTTTGAACGGGGCAGAATCGTCGACCGTCGTGCAGTAGCCGCTCGTGTGCAGCGTAAAAGCTGCACAATCATGCGTACTTGGAAGCAGTGGACAGACAAGGGTCGGACAGCTCGGAAATCCGGGAGTAGACCCCGAAATGTGACGTCAGCTCGTGATGACAGACACCTGGTGCGTATGGCGCACAGCTTCTTCTAGACAATTGGCAGCACAGTTGTCAACAGCTACAGGTGTTTCATTGTGTGCTTCATCAATTCGAAGACGCCTGCTGTAACGTGGGGTGCGCGCAAGGATTCTTTCATACAAGATTCCTCTCACGCAAAACCATCGCCGCTGCGGCTACAATGGGCCAATGTGCATAGGATTTGTCGTGCTGATTGGCAGCAGGTCGTCTTTTCTGATGAATCCCGCTTCAATTTGTGGCACCATGATGCCCAAATTCGTGTCTGGCACTATGCCGTGAACGGCACATTCCGCAGTGCATTATCGAACGCCACAGTAGACAAACACCCGGAGTTATGGCCTGGGGTGCCATAGCACATCATGGACGATCACAATTGCTACGAATTGTGAGCAATTTGAACAGTACCCGATACATAAACGAAGTTTTACAGCCCCAAGCTATTCCGTTTCCTGCAAAGATTGCCAGGGGTTGTATTCCAGCAGGATACTGCCCACCCACATGTCGCCAGGACTGTCAAATCCTACCTTGATTCGCAGCAGGTACAGCTTCTTCCTTGGCCTGCATATTCCCCGGATATGTCACCGATTGAACATGTGTGGGATTTCGTTGGGCGACGTCTTGCTCGTGATCCTCTTCCTGTTGCTTCGACAGACGAACTTTGGTTGCGCATACAAACAATATGGAATACTATTCCTCAGGCAGATATTAAAGTTGCAATTTTCATAACAGGAGTGTATTATTGTTCACAGTACGTTGACCTGACTTTTCAAAAATTTTACCTGACTAAAAATATCTAAGCATAAAATATATCACTGTTGTCTCACTGTAACCATTTCTCCCGTACATAGACTCTATACCGAGGGCAAAAAGTCCACGTCCAACATTTAAAGCTGTTGTAATGGGTAGAATCGACCATATGTTTCCAGAGATACACCCAAGCATGCAAGGGCGTGCACAGCGTGTGTGTGGGGGGGGGAGATGTTGGTCCGGGCCCGAGCTTGAGGGGGGGCCCAATATTATTAAAACTAGGAATGAAATATTGGGGTAAACAATAAGGAGAGGGTTCGGAAAAGTCATTTGTGACGGCCCCCAAAATTTCTGTGCACGCCCCTGCTTGCATGTTTGTCGTTGAATTAATAGCTCTAATACAACGCAAATAAATCAATAGACCTCACCCTTTGTGCGATATCAATTTAAATTTTCTGTCACTGGTACTATTTATGTTCGATGTTTATTGTTAATTATTCGCGCTATAATGGGACAAATTGCTCCTTTTTTCTGGGGAAATTTGTTCTTTGGAACAACTGACCCTAGAGAAAAGGGAAACAACTAGTCTCAATAGCACATGTCTTTTAAAAGGCAAATTGTAGAGGTTAGGTAACGAAGCGTAAATGTTTTCAGCGTAGTATATTGGATACGTAATCTATCTATTTACGAGTATAATTATGGAGATTTATTTGTGTGTGTGTTTGCATGCTTCTTATACTTATACAAATCAACAGTTTACGTCGGATTTGTTAAAAATTTTGCACAGAGGTCCTTTGGAGCTCAGAAATTCACATAGGGTAGTTTTCGCCCCTCTATGGGGGCAAAACACCCCTTAGAGGAGGGTTAAGACACAATTTTCACATAAATTCCCTAATATGGGGATGAAAAATTACTTGCACATATTAACATTATATCTCCGTCGAAAGTGCTGATTTTTCTGCTGAAGATGGAATCGGTTCAAAGTTTCCAAGTTGAACAAAACACAAGTAATAAATTTTTAATTCCCTGTTCGAAGGCTTTTCTCAACCCAATTAGGTATTTAGTGCATCATTTCAACTTGTCTATAGCTACAATTGCGTATCATTTCTGCCTTTTGTGCATAGAGTAAAGAAATTTACACAGAGGGGCTGTCTATGGTAAAAAGCAGATTAAGCTGAAGTCGGAATTTCGGGATACAGCGGTGCAATGATTAGCAAGGTTATATAACATAATCGCTTTGCGAGAATGGTTTTCTCCAATCTCGCGTAGGGACCAAATAAAGTAACTGCCGGATTGGTTTTGCATTTTAATTCAAATTTTAATGCAATTTCAAAAAAACGATGAGATTCAGTAATGGAATGTTTTGAATAAAAATGCATCTTAAGATATTTAGCAAGAAGCTAAGGATCTTGGGATACAGCGGTGCAACAACTGGCGACTTCAATTTCTTAGTGAATCGAGGCCTCTCTATGCAATTTCTTTACTCTATGTGTTTGTGTGAATGTTCAAGGCTTTTCTGAAGTCAAATCTTGAAGTAACGTTTTTTCGACGGGATTGGCAAATAATAAATGTCTCTGGCTAATTATTTTCTGATCTAAAATTTGAAGTACTATATGGGGCATTCCACGGTATTTTTGACATTTATGTAGAGTCCGTAACGTGACCTTTTTGGCCATAACTTTTTAATTTACTGTTTTATTAGCATATTATTTTATTTTGATCTTTTCCTACAAACACACCAGCTCAAATTAAAATTATTTGCAAATCAAACGGTAAATTAAAAATTTATGGCAACAAAAGGTCACGCTACGGACTCTACATAATGTCAAAAATACCGTGGAATGCCCCATATTGCGTATTAGGTATGTACTAATTTGTAATGTGTCACTCGTATTTTAGGATTTTTTTTTTTAAATCTAAAAATTCAGACCTTTTGCCGGAGCAGAAATAATTAACTCACAAGCTTGAAATTTTACGTAGTAGTTTGTGTTAGAAAGTTACTAAATTCCTGCACTAATGTTTAAAGTTCTGCGGAGTTAAAAATAATTTGTAAATTTTCTCTTTATTTGATTTTTTTCTAAAAATCTCAAAAATTTAAGCCTTTGGCCAGAGAAGAATGCATTAACTCAGAGTCACGAATTTTTGCACATTAATTAGTGTTAGGGAGTCACAAATTTTTCGCACTAGGGCGAAGTACTCTGCAGAATTTCGATTTTTTCGAAACCACCCTATTGCGTATTGAGCCCTGGAATCGGAAGAATTATCATCCTCAAATAAATAATAGCCGATGATCGAGTAACACGCGTGTTTCAACAATGAAACTCGCGCCACGGAATGATAATTTGATAATATGTTTTGGTAATGTTTAACATGCAGGGAAAGGCTTTATTGTGACAAGGCTGAACTCTATCCGGTACCTTAACTGTTTTACTGGTCTCATTTCAGTTGAATGAAGAAACGAAAAAAGGGTCAACAGTGAACGCTACCTAGTGGAGTAGAGTTTAATCCACATTAGTTAGGATTAAAATTTCAACGATTAAAGTATCACCAAACAGGCAATGCTTTCGCTTAAATGTAGAAGCAATTTTCAGCCAACATACTTTGACGGGCGACTTTCTAGTAAATATATAATAACCAAATTCTGAGGCCACTATATAGACTAAGGCTACTATATATACATACTAGTTGCAATTCATTATTCATTGTTTGAGCACTTAAAATTCAGTAATTTATTCATTAATTTGATAACAATTTTTGGCAACGTTTGAGAAGCAGAGAACTGCTTTGTTTTGACAAGGCTGAACTAGACCCAATAAGCCCGGGAAGAGGCCTCGGTAGCGCAGTTGGTTGGCGCGTCATTGTTGTAATCCCGAGGTGGTGGGTTCGATTCCCGCCCGTTGCCCTGGCTGTAACTTCCTTCTCTGTGCTGTTAATTTTGTCCTACACTATGTCCCTGTATTGTGCTAGCGGTCATATTGGACGTGAGTTCATAAACGGGTCCTGTGTGACCGAGTACACGAACCCGAAATGTATGTTGTCAATAAACCAAACCAAGTAGGGGAAAGCGGGGCTAAACGTTCTGCGGGTAAATTGTTCCCTTTGAAATAGCTCAATAAAGAAAAAAGATAAGTATGTTTAGTCAATACCTGGTGAAATGCGATGCTGCAGCGCACCGATGGCGGCCATATTAGTCCGGCTAGTGGGCGTCCAGCATGCTAAAAGCTGAGTACGTGCACACCTGATTTACTTTTGTAAATATTTTCTTTTTTTAACTTTTTGGTCTTTCTCACGAATTTTAATCTCTAGTATTTAGTTCTTAGGTAGGTGTTTTTATGAAAAGGTAGATTGTGCATCCTAATATACTTCGCTGAAACGATTTACGTTTCGTTATCTAACTTAAAATTTGACTTTTTCAGAATATGTGCGTGTGGGTCTAGTTGTTACTTTCTTGTGGGGTCAAGTTGTTCCGAGGAACAATTAGCCCCACAAAAAAGGAGCAGCTAGCACCAAGAAACTTCTTGCCTTTATTCATCTGAACCAGCAATGCAGTAAACAAAGAAAGATATAAATAAGTATTACTTGTAGATATTTGTTACCGTAAAAAAACAAAATTGGAGAGTGTTGAATTTCACCGATGATTCACTTAAATATTCGGTCTTTCTCATACAGACAAATGGAAAAAGATGAAAATTTTGAAGATGAAAATATGAATCAAAATATCTTTCATACTTTGATATGATATTTCCGAAAGATCATGACAGATGTTTCATTGGACAGATCATATCCTACGCTAGTGGATCTGTCAGGCAGTGGGACCCAACCTACGGTCCGCGGTCCAATGTGGAAGAAGATCCATGTGTCCCGTCCTTGTGTTTAGTGTCACAAAACGAAAAACATTTTCTGGGACGTTCCAAAAAAAACTAATCATTTTCTTTTGGTGTTACGAAACCTATGTTTTAAGCCAAGTATAGTCATATATTGTTTTCTAAAATACAGATGCAAAGTTCGTATCAATAAACTAAGCATGTAGCAACGATGACGGAAACTTTTGTTTGTTATTGTCCTTAATTTCCCTTGTTTTAAGATGCTATCTAGAAATTTTATACTTTTCTGGCCCGCAACATTCCCACTAATGTGAGGTATCGCACGCGGGTTTGAAAAAAATGGTTGGGCACGTAGACTTTATCTTTTCAGCTGCCTTAGGCCAGAGACTGCAGCTCCTACTTTGCGAGTTCAGTCTAGTCGTATTTGTGTAGGACTTTCATTATTGGAGGCGTAAATTAGAAACACAATTAATATTTTTTGTAATCTGTTGAAAGGAAGTTGCAAAAGTCGCTGAAAATAGCAATTGGGATATCATGTATGCAGTGTCGGATCTAGAATTCCAGCAAGTGGGAGGGGTAACCTAGGTCCAAATGGGGAGCTACTGTTTTGGAGGGTCTTTTTCTTCGTTTTTGCGGGCACTCTAGATTTTTGGAGAGGGGGGGGGAGGCAGCACTCTGAAAGGGGTAGACACCCATATTGAAACAATATGAAAGTTTCTCTGCAAGGGGTCTCTCATCCTTTCCTAAAGAATTTAAGATTTTAAATGCGTATTAGGCTTTTTACTTATGAAGAAAACTAATGTAGTAAGCTGAAGAATATAAATACTTTTTCGCAAATAAAATTTAAAGATCTGAAAACCCTACAGGGGCCATTCCACGGAAAAACGGCAATTTTTTCCTGCACATCACGCTTCATACATTTCATTAAAAATAATAATTTAAAAGGAAAATGAACAAAATTTTGTTTCTCAAGGAATCACAAACGTGTGACTTCTTAAGCAAAAAATTTTGTCATTAAACTGTAAAATTATTTTTTTAAAGAAATATAGGAATTATCCCACGCGGGACAAATTGAGTTTTCAGTGGAATGAACAGGCCGTATACATTTTTTTTTTCTCTACGGTTAAAATTATTATTTCTCAACAAATAAGGTATGTTTCCTTTACATTAGAACCTTAGCTTTCAAAACGTATAATTTTTTTCGCCATTGTATCCTCATATAAATAATAGCCAATGATCGAGTAACCCGCATGTTTCAACAATGAAACTAGTACCACGGCGTGATAATTTGATAATATGTTTTGGAAATGTTTATCATGTAGGAAAAGGCTTTATTGTGACAAGGCTGAATTTGATCCGGTAACTTAACTAATTTACTGGTAAGGTAGTCATTTTATGGGAATGAAGAATTAAAATTTCAACTATCAAAATATCATCAAACAGGCAATTGCTTTGTTCAAATGTAGAAGAATAGACTCAATTTTCACCCGTCGTACCCTGACGGGCGACTTTCTAGTATTAATAGTACAAAAAGTTAAGAAATACACATACCATACTACAAGAAGTTGACTTTGGATGTCCCGCACGTGACGCATGCAAATAAACTAAAATTTAAACAACAAAGTCATTTAATAAAAATAGTACCGTGTCAGAAGTAT
>NC_072731.1:69129000-69281231 GCF_026930045.1 Uloborus diversus | reverse complement strand
GAATAGTTTATAACCATTTCAAAAGTACCTGTTTTTATACCCATTCCACCCCACCTGACCCTACTTAATTTTATTTTCAATTGTAATTTATCCATGAATGTAGTTTGAATTGATATAAATAATACAGGCATGGGAGAACCCAAAGGGGGGCAAGGTAGGTCAGCTGCTCCCCCTTAAAAACATAAAATATTTAAAGTTGAACAAAAAACCCAAACAAGAAATTAAAAAAAAAAATTAATTGATGGTTATTTCAACTTTTGTACTCATAGATAAGTTCAGCTGCAGTAACTTAGTGCCTGAAATGAAATGAAAGACGGGGGGCTCAACCAAACTAAACACTGTGGCCAGAAGTCTATTGTACTAGTCCCCGAACAGAAGTCTTAAAACAGACCAGCAGCTTAAGTAAAATTCAGCAAACACCCAATAAGAGAATAATCAATATCTCACGGTTCAAGCAAATGATGACCAAGGTGTTCAAACTTATAGGCAGAAAACACTTCGCAACCACATAGGGTGTGAGTAATAGTTTCCTCATAAAAGAGGTAACCTCTACAAATTGGATCATTACTGATACCCATAATAGCATGATGCCACTTTAAGGTGTAATTACCAGTAAGAAGACCAAAAGCCTTCCCAATACTAATTTTGTTAGGAAGCCTTTTGTATTTTTGGCATGTGATCCCCAGAGAGAATCATGTTTGTCCTCTTTAGGATGACAAGCTGAATATGTTCAATGTCATTGCAAGATGTTAGTCGGTGGGTTGCAGACTTGCACCCTCACCTCCTCCAGCAGAAAGGCTGCTAGTTCTCTCCTTCAAACCAGTAACCAACTCCAGAGGAGCTAGGAACTGGGAGGTGGTAAAAGGTCGACACCCGCACAGCCACCCTATACGAGTGCAAGGCTAATTGCAATGAGGTTTTGCCCGGTTCCTCAAGGGGGGCATTTAGACATCATACAACCCAGATGCCATCCATCCATCAGCACAGTGCCTCACACCTTAGATTGGGTATCCATTTTAGTCGCCTTTTACAACATGCATGGATCTGCTCCGGTCACCACACGGAGTAACTTGGTGCCTGGTTTTTAAAGTGTGCATTTCTTCTTTGGAAGCTCAATGAAAAGTGAAAGTTACTGGTGTTTAGTTAGTGTTGCAGTACTGCCATGAAGGTAATCTTACGTAATACACAGCTCCAAAAACACTTTCCTTCCCTACAAACTCCATACGAAAGGTACTTCATAAATGCCAACTCTACTGGTTTTTCCGGGAGATTCCTGGATTTTGATCATTTCTCTTGATTGTGTATGAGATGTAAGGAACATTTGGTTGTACTAAGAAGGAAAATAAAAAATTCTTTTATTTCCTAACTAAGAACGAAAAATCTGTCGTAAACATCTACTGTATTTTTTAATGATCTACTGGATTTTTTCGCAGTAGATATTGGCAGGTATGGTACTTTCTTTTGCAAAAGTATGCTATTACACTCGTTCTCTCCCCATTCAAAATTAAAATTCATAAAAGTCCCTCCTATTGACCGGTCATTTCAGAATTTTCACTCAAGGCAAAGGAAAAATACTTGATTTATTTTATAAGAACAAGATACAAAATACATGATTGCATGGTTATTAGAATCTAGGGGGGGGGGGGTGAGGGGAATTACCTCCCTGATCACAGGGATGGTAGATCTTCTCCCCAAGGATATCATCAATTCAAAGAGCATAGACATTCAATGCAGTTGAATCCAGACCATTGAAATGTATCATTAAATTGAGGAATTCATTAAATTGAGTATTGTTAAATCAAAGCTATAGTGTATATTAATGGTGCCCCATGAGTCTCCCTCCTTACTACAAATATTCATATTTTTGAACTTTTCACCTCTCTAGCCTCTTAGAAAAATGTTGATGATTAATATAAAGCTCTCTTCCTCTCCAAGTAAAAAATAATGGCTATGAAGCTGTCGAAAACTGAAAACAATTGGGGAGCGCTATCTCCAAAAAGGGATGGGTGATGGGGGGAAAACGGTAGTCATATTTGGATTCAGGGGGTCATTTTACATAGCAATCAGTAAGAATCTTCTCAGAAGCATTTTGAGAGGTTCTTATGCCACTTAGTGTTGCTTGTTAATTTGAATCAATTATACTTATTGATGCTTGTAAGAAATGAAGGCTAAGGAAAGGACCCTTTAGAATTTTTCAAAAGCGAAATTATGAGTTGCATATTTGATATTTACTTATCTTTTATAGAAATTTGAAGAGTTTTGTGGGGGGATTTATGGGGGAGAAGGAGCATAGGGGGACAACTCCCTAGTTTTGGGAGGATTTTATATAGCAACAATACACCTTCCAAAATCTTTAAACAAAAAAAATTGTGATGTTTTTTCTTTTTTTGAATAGTTCAGAAGTGAAATTGAAGAGAATAGCGAATGTCCTTTTTTGATGGGAGAAAATAAATGAAAATATAGGCTTGAACTATTCGTTCAGCTGCAAAATTGGAAAAAATCGACATTTATTTTAACAAATTAATAGCTAAAACAAAGGAAAAAACTCTCTTATCCCGTCCCCTCCCCTTTACGCTAACAGAAATCTACTCTTTGCAAATTGTTTTCTTTCTTTTCAGAATGTTCATTTCCAATTTGTGTGATTTCGAAAACAAGATCTTTCATGTTGTTATGGATGAAAGATTTGAACTATCTTCTGGTTTCATGTGTTCAAACAAAATTCACCTATTTGAAGTGAATGTTATTACAAAAAAAAAAAAAAAAACTGGGCTGAAAGGTTTTTGTACAACAAAATCTATTAAACGTAACAGTTTACACCATAGTCCACGATTTTTATGTACCAATAAAACGAAAAAACTGGAAAAATAGTTCAACCAATACACAAACAGAAAGTAAAAGCATTATAAATGAGGCATTGTTTTTTTGGAAATGAAAAAAAAAAAGGAATCTCAATCCTTAGCAGTTCAAAATTAAATTTCTGATTTTCCAGAATCATACATGGTAGGGAAAACTTCTGAATATAAAAAAAAAAGTTTGAAAAACTGGAACCTGACTACAGCTTAAAACACTAAGAGTTAATAGTCAAACAGCATAGGTGTGGTTTGACTATTTTGAAATTATTAGCTTCTTTTTTAATTGGGTAAAGTTTATATGTTTCTGAAAAATTTTTGTTTTGATATTTTTGGATTACACTAGATTCAGTATTGTATGCTAGCCAGGGCAGTTCAACAGTACCCTGATGAAACTTTCAAGTAGTTGAAAAATTTATGAAAACATAAACAATTTTTGTATCTAAGTCTAACCACACATGTGATTCTGATTGTCAGATTTCCAAAAAGCAACAATAAGATAAAGAAGTACTGACAACCTTTATGAAAAACTTGCTACTTTGAAGCATCTGACATAATTCTCATTCTAAAATACTCGGTCACAGAGACAGTCTCATCACATACACTGATATATGCATAGGATTTGTAATCAAATTAATTGTTGCCTTTGAACCTTGTTTGTTTTACTGAACTAACCCAGAAATTGCTGCAAGCAAGTTTTTTTTTGTTGTGTTGCACTACTCACTGCACTATTTCTTTTTAAAAGTAGTGCATTGTGCTAAAAATTATGGAAAAAGGTAGCAAATACAGTTTCATAACTTGTAGCACTTTAGTTCTGACTCAAAAATCATCAACATACATTGAGCTTTTATGTTGTTGATGATTTTTGGAACCTTTTAGTTATTTTTATTGTAACTTTTACTTGTGGTGCTAGGCACAAAAAGTGATGTGGTACAACAGAAGGGTAATCAAGTCATTTGCATAAATATATAGCTTGGCTACCTGAAATGCATATAGATTTCATCATGTATTATTTGATTTGTCATCATCATAGCATTAGAATTTGAATCAAAAATTGCTTCTTCCAATATTTATCATTTAAAGTGTTACTTTATTTTTTGTTTGGTATACTGTAACAATATTAATTTTAGAGCTTAAAGTTCTTTCTGTTTTTGCAGGGACATGCAGGCTGTGTTAACTGTTTAGAATGGAATGAAAAGGGAACGTAAGTATTACAGTGTTTCAAAAAAACTATTTTTCAGCCAGAGTCCAGGACACCCTCTGTTTTTTTTAGACTTACTAATAGTATTTTGCGGTAAAATTTTTAGTGTCTTACTCACATTTTAAGAGGGTGCTCAATGACCCCTCAAGTTAACATTAGCCGTAGCGTATAAAATGTCACATATTTAGAAACATTTAATTTTTCCAGCTGTTTTTTTGTGAATGATTATTTTATTGCAATGTATATGCATATTACTCGTGTATATTATAATATGTAGCATTGTTTTTTTAGTTCAGTGCCTTTTTTACCCCCCCTCCCCCTCCGCATACTTACAGAGTTTGGGGCAGCTGTTTGAACACCCTCTTTCAGTTGAAACAGGAGCTAAAATTCTTCCAGTATATTACTATCCACAAGTCTAAAAATATTGAGAGGTGTCCTGTTATCTAGGAAAAACTTCTTTTTTTTTGCATGTATTTTTGAACCACCTTGGTATGTTTTAAGAATTATTCTTGTGTTAACTTGAATAATACTATATCTTTTTATTAGGTCCTGATTCCTTAGTCTTTCAATATCATGTAAATTATCCCCCCTCTCTATCTTGGAATTTACTTTTTTTTACTCGAAGTTTTTTTTAAAGACAATTCAAAATTTGGCAGTTAAAAGAGCAGAAAAAATTTTCAATTTAAATCTGAAAAATTGTTTATTCTTCTCTTGAAAAACAATAAAGGAATAACACCTGTGGTTTCTCTTGTTCTATTGTTTGCATTTAGAGTTTGTATGAAACTTCAGTAAGAAACTGTTTCGAAAGTTCTTACAGTGAGACTGATTAATAAAGCTGAAGATGCAATTTTCAAGGAGGTTGAAGAAACAAATTGTTATTAACCTGACTTAATAAAATTTTATTGAAAACATAGAGGCTTTTCATGAAATGTTCAAACAAATCACAAAAGAAAATGAATGTGCTGCTGAAAAAGAAATATTTGTTGAAAAAGTTCAGCGTTTACTGTTTCATGAATCACACAACTGTTTATTGCAACTTGAAATGACAGATTTTTCTGCAAGAATAAAATACAAATAAAAAAAGATTTGTTTTTGTTCTTAATGTTTTTAATATAAAGACTTTATTCCTGCATGCAAGTGATTTAACACCTTTTCAGTCTCTGATTTGTTTATGCATGCTAACAATAATATGTTTTTTTATTTTCTGCACAGAATCACTCACTTAAAAAAATCTTTTTTTTTTTTTAGCATAGCAGTAAAATAGGAGAACAAAAGTGTACACTAATTTGCCATAAAAGGGGGCAAGCAAAAAAAAAAAAAAAAGACGCTAAGACATCAGCTGCAAGCTGTTAATCTAGCTGTCTTGCCAACTACTCTTATACAGTAAACTCTCAATTATCCAGGGTTTTTGACATTAAAAAAAAAAAAAAAAAAACTATTTTCAGCAATAATGAACTGAATGTTGATAAATGCGACTATTTCAACTTAGCAAGTGGAAACATATTTTCAGACATTCATATTTCTTTCTTCCCCTCCCTTCCAGTGACATTAAACCTTCCAAGATTGTAGAAAACGGACTATACTTGTTTGCAAAGTTACTTGGCAGTGATGTCAAAATGCATGGAAGAAAAACCGAGTTAACAGATAACGCGTCACACTTACTAGCTACCTTCCCTACCTACTTCACAAATAAGAAGAGATTGCTACCTGTATATGAGCTGCTATTGACCGGCGCATATAATTCAAATGGATGAAAGGCTGTGCCTTCTCTCATAAAATTGAAAATATTTGACAATTGACAGAAATTAACAGAAGAAGCTTATATATGTGTGGGTTATTTTAGTTAGTTATAACTAATCCAATTTCTAAAGTGAAGAGCATATTTTCACCCGAATATCGGACAAGGCGCTAGGAACTATTTCCTTGGCTGGGCCTCAGTTTATTTCTCCAGGGTGGCGACAGATCAGGGAAAAGTCAGGGAACTTTATTAATCAGGGAAAAGTCAGGGAACTATCAGGGAATTTCGAAAAAATAACAAAAAATCAGGGAAAAATGATTTTATGAAGATTTTTTTTTTTTTTGCTTTACAAAATTAAGTATCCTAATTCACTACGCATTTCCTGCCAATTATCTGTTCAAAAAAAAGTATATAATTAATGAGGTGCGATTATACACTGCCGCATATTTGTGCATCTTTTTTCCTCAACGTCAAGGTATTGAATCTTACTTATTAACCACAGGATGAACTTCCTAAGATTGCTTCTGTGTCTGTTAGGTTGTTTATTTTACCAAGCTTGAAATTTCCTTTCACGCTTTCAATGCGACGTAAAATAAACAACCATACAGGCAAAGATGAAGCCTTCATTAATGCCTTAGCTCCTTTGCCTTTAACCTCTTAACTGCGTAGCCCGAGCTGAGCTCGGGGTGAGGTTTATGTACCTTTAACTGTGTAGCCCGAGCGCCTTGAGTAGGGGCAGTGGACTTTCCTGCAGTACTCGAAGCAACTAACCGCGGGTGTCCTTAAGATAAATTCCGAAAAAAGGAGCAACCGCGAGTAGGTGGAGAGTCAGTTGTCGATCTAATTTGTTTCCGCTCACTGGACAGGCGCACGTGTTCGAGAGCTATGAGTAAGTTCATCCTAGCGCTGCTTGAAATGGATGTGTACTCAGAAGTTGTGTATTTTTAGATTGAAATTAGGTACTAAAAATGAATATTCTCGCAAAATGCTGAAAATGAAGTTTTCATTATAATTAATTATCAAATACAAAAAGATCTGAATTAGAAATCTTAGTCTGAAATAAATATAGAAGTATAACTAGAGTCCCAGCATAAAATCTTTATTAATCTGTTCAAATATAAATAACCTGTCAATTATACTTTTTCAAAAATATCATAAATTTAATCTCTCTTATCAAATGAAAGTTCATGGTACTAGCGTCCCTAGGAACTCTAAGTGACACTATTGTCCAATGGAATATGAACTTAATCTAATAATGTGGGTTATTTCATGTATCTCTTTTTTTTTTATTATTAATTCTTTTCGATTTTTTGCGTTAAATCCGGAATTGAGAGGAATATTTTCTTGTCACACAACACAGTTCTGTAAAATTAAATTTTTAATATTTGCAAAAAAGATCATGCTTACAAGTGGTTTAAAATAATGAAATAAAAGCACCATTTTGGTTTTAAAAAAATGCAAAGTCCCCCCCCCCCCAAAAAAAAATGCTGTCATCTGTTTTGGAGTTACAAGCCCGTTTTTCAAAGCAAAAAGATACAAGCTTATTGGTATAAAATGCATACTTTTCCATTAATTAAATTATTTTTTATGAAGTATGTAATACCATCACGAAACTCTTATGCTTTATCAACTCTTGAAGAGGAAGTATGAAAGGTTTTTAGAGCAAATTCAATGTGTTCAGAGTACTCCCCTAAACATTCGAGGTAATCTACAATACTTATCACTTAAAATTAATCCTGAACTTGGACTGATATTTGCAATTCAAGTCTTCTGAAATATATTTATTTTCGAACTGTTACGACAAACCCCTCTCAAGATAAAGTTCTAACTTGTTATACCGATATCTGTTTTGCGCTTTTCTTTTCTCTACAGAATGCCTTTCCGTCAAGATCTGAATAAATTTCCTAGTATGAAATAAATAAATATCTGAACTAAAAAGTAAATGGGGAAAAAATCAACAACTTTGGAAACAGCACAAGTTAACCAAAAAACTCCAGTTACATGTTTCGGGAAAGGAGGGGGGGGGGGCAAGGAAGACCTTTTTCATAGAAAATTTTTTTTAACTTAGATATGGACTTTATTGGATATTCTGATTACCTTATAACATTCAAAGCTTACATCTTCTTATATTACAAGTTTCTCATTGCAATCCTCCTCTTCACTGCAATACCCTTCTATCTGCACCTTCTTTTTTTTTTTTTTTTTTGCAAATTAGTGCTGTTTTAAACGATGTTAAACTTATTAATCAATTAGTGCTTCAAGTTTTTATTTAAAAATAGAAAAATATTACATATTGCACCTTTTATGCAAATGTTTTCAAAGGAAAATATTAATTATTTTAAGATGAAATTGCGAAACGCTTCTCATACACCTGGTAAAGCTCGAACTGAAAAAACTGCAGAGAAACATGATGCATTATTATATATGCAGGGTGTCTCAGTTAAATGTTTCAGAGCTCCTAGGAGGGGTGGGATGCATCCTGACGACTTGAAATTATATCACATTGCGGGGTCGGAAATTCTTTCTCTACCCGAGAAATTCGATATATGCCAGAAGTATTGTGCGAGTTTTGTTGGCAAAAAAAGAGCATTAAATTTAGATTTAAAATAAATATCTAGTACGTTTTTCTCAAATTTTGAGTTGTGTCACTTTCCTTGCAAGAGTGCAAGAGATAAAGATATAATTAGAGAGAACATAAGCAGCTGGTGCACAAAAAAGTTGGAGATACCTGAGGGGAGGGGGGTAGGTAGACGGTGCCTGTACAGTGTACAGGTGACTTTTTCTAAAATTTAATTTTAACGTAATTATTGATTAACAGACCTTTTCTCAAAATGTCCGGGACACGACCTCAAATATTGGGACTAATGGTCATATGGTACTTCTTTCAATTCGATGCTACATTTTTTAATTTTTATAAAATAATAGGAACCTTTTCTTTTGAAAGAAAAGAGGGCAGTTGTCCCCCATACTAGTCGATTATAAATATATGTAAACAGAGAGAGAATCTAGTTGGACGTTTTTATTTTATTACAGAGTCAGCTGAATCTAAACTTGTGCGGCGTTTTAGTTTGTGTAAACTAAACGTAGTGCAAAAAAATCGTGGCATAACGTGAATCAATTAAATGTATCAATCTGCAATGATGTAGTTTAAGAGAACGAAGGGGAAGGGATGCTGCCCCCCGAAATATTTGAATTTCTATGGTAAAAATAATGCAAATTGTTACGTAAAGTCGTTCAAAACCACCTTTACTTATGCTGTTGCTTTTTGTGGTCCCAAACCCCAAGTTGAGGCTAGTAGTTTTCCTTCTAATCAATATGTTCTTCCTGTTTTTCTTTTTTTTTTTAAAAATAAGATTTAAAAAGGAGCAGTTATCACATCGGGTCACTTTTACTATTATAGAGTGACAAGGTAGAAAATACAACACGTGTGTGTGAGCTGTTTGCACCCCAAAAAGATATCTATTCAGAAAGGCTTAGAATCCGATGCGAATAAAAGACTTCAGACACTCCCAAGAGAGATAGATGAATACGGAAACAGGTTCTCTGTCGTATCAGTGCATTCCATTACCCCTACTTTCTTTGCCACAAACACAATTGTGGAATGTGAAGTTTTATAATAGCAAGATTCACTAACAGCTGGTGAATTTGAATAGAAAATCTTAAGTCAAAAAAATGTCAAAAAATAAATAAATAAATAAAATAATAATAAATTTAATCAATGATAAAAAAAATCATTAAATAATACAGTAAAATCTCATTGCAGCGAATACCTATGCAAAGAAATTTCCATTTCAACGAAATAAATATTCAATCCCATTTTTATTTCTAGTATACATTCAACACAAGATGACTGGTTTTAGAAGAAATTGATCAGAGAATATTCTTACTTTTCATTCTGAAGCTGAAAAAGTAAAATATAGTTCTGCTATAGGAAAAAAATATTTAAAATCAGTGAAACATAGTAAAAGACTCTAGGTTTCACGAACAGACATTACGTTTATGAGACCTAAGGAATAGTATTTCTTCCTCGTCAAAAGTATCATCACTTCACCAGTAAAAACTTGACCTGTCTCTTCACCACAAAACATCTTTAATGTAAAGTAAATTTCAAGTAAAGTTTATTTTAATTTTTTCAGTTAAAGGTAAATGAGGTAATCCTGTATTGCGTTTTTTTTTCTTTTTTTTTTCAATGTGTTTCAAATCAATATGTGCTGAAAAATTCTTTATCTTTTTTTTTTCCTTTAACACATTTAGTTCTCTTCCGGTAATACTTTCCATAAAATTAAAAAAAAAAAAAAATCTGTTCGGAGTATCCGAAGATTCGGACATGCAAGGTTCTACTGCATATAGTAAACAATCTGGAATGTAAAATAAAAAATAACAACGTCAAAAAGCACGATTGCAGACTACTGCAGACACGTGTTTCGGCGTTACAAGGAACGCCTTTTTCAACGCAAAAGAAATGAGCTTATGGAGGGAAAAGACATCCGAAAGCTCATTTTTTTTGCAATGAAAAAGGCATTTCCTTGTAACGCCGAAGATCGTGTCTGGAGTAATCTGTAATTTGTGCTTTTCTGACGTTGTGTCACTTCTTATTTTACTTTTTGACACAAAGGTATTTATTTTACTAATCTTGGATGTATTCAAAACGAAGCAATATTCCTACAATTCACGATATATTTTTCAATAAATATGAACAAGAAAATTAAATGATGCTTTGATTATACACATAAATTGGATCGATATTAGGAGAAGAATACTTCTTATACGCTCTTTTCGTTATTCCCCTCCCCCTTTTATTCTCCTCCCTTTTAACAAATGTTGCAACCGAATCCAAGCAATTTAGTTTTTATCATGATCAAATTTTCACCGTCACTTGGGACGTTTAGCCATGAAGATTAAAAATTAAGAAACAAGAACAAATTTTAATAGTTTGAAAGAAGAAAGGATAAAAATACAAAAATGTATGCTTTCCCCTCTTACTTATATATACACGTATAATATATGTGCATTAGTTTAAACATATACTAACACAACCCAGATCTTTTTCGAGTACTAATTTTAATCACAGAAACTAGATTCTAATGCTCATTCAAGCACGAATTCCCACGTTGATTCTTCTACAATAGTTCAGGTTTTCTTTTGAAAGGGGATTAACTCTTTGCTCTTGCTTTTCATGGGTGCAATGTCTGACTGATAAGGTATATACTGGCTGCGCATGCGCACTTCACAGTAGCTACATTGTTGTATCTACAACGAGAAGGCCTTCATTCTTTGTTGAACATTCGATGCATTTAGAACATTTTCCTCTTAGCGAATACTTATATGCTTCATAATGTCAGACGCAGATTATTCGAGCAACGACAGCTCTGATTATAGTATTTATTCTAATGACCAAGAATCTTCTGATGAAGAAAACTGCGCAGATGACAATTTAGCCAAATACCCCCCCCCCCCCCCGTCTATCTCCGCCGAAAGAATAATTACTCCCACGACCCGACAACAATACTTGAGTCGCTAGTCACCATCTTTATTTGTGGGCCCTCCCCTCCCCTGCTTGGTGGTTGGGTGGACCGGTACCAGTAAGGAGGAAAAATTTGCCGGTCCTCAGGGTTTTTTGCTCGTCCTCGATTTAAAATCTATATAAATAAAGCATTCAATATATATATACGTATATGTGTGTGTATGGCGCCCTATATAAATCCACAGTTTACGTCGGATTTCGAACAACTTGGCAGGGAGGTACTCGAGCACCCAAGAAAGAACGTAAGGGAGTTTTCGAACGCGAAAAAAAAAACCCGTTTGAATTCTAATTAGATCCAAAAATGGCGTTTTTCTATAATGTGAGGGCAAAAAAATACTCACAAAAATTAGAATAAAATATCCATGGAAACCACTGATTTTTCTGCATCATTTGTTCCAATGTCCCAAGGTGATTAGAACGCGAGTTACAACTGTTTTTAACTAATTTCAATCTTAAAATGTAGGTAAGCCTTCAATTTGAAATTCGTTGCTGCTTACGGTCATTGTTGAACAATGATTTTATAAAAATTAGTAGCGTGACGAAAATCATTGAGAAGAGAGATCTGTTGCCGTTTTTTTTTTTTTTTCTCGAATATGAACAAAAAAATTCTACCTTTTGTTTTGAGGCTTTTTCAATAATTGGGGGATTTAAAAATTTTCTATTTTGGTAACTTTTTCTCACTTCGTCAGGAAATTTTGAAGATTTTTAATATTATTTAGCCTGATCGTTTGACATAACTTTTATTTTCGAGGTAGACCGATTGAAGCCCAGGTGACGCAGCTATGAAATAAACAAATTAAAAATTCTTTATTCAAAAACAAATAAAGAAATAAATGTGAAAATCTAATAATATCCTATGTAACGGTTTTTGCATGAATTTGGTGATTAATTTTCAAAATTGTCTGATTTTTCTCAAATGCTCACTTACTTATGGATAGTTGTTACAACAATTAGCTATCTACAACCTTTGCTATAAAATGTTTTGCAACAAATCTCTAATATGTAGTAAAAAAAAAAAACCTCGACTGCCCACTAACTTTTTCCACAACAATCCGCAAGTCAAAAATTTCCCTTTTTTTTTTTGAGAAAAAAAAAGAAAAAAAAAACAAAAAAGAAAAAGAAAAGGAGAAAAAATGGGGGGGGGGGGGGATTCTCCGGTCAGATTAGATTTTTAGCAGATTTTTCAAGTTCTGCGAGTCATTTTCTCTTTTTTTTCATATAAAAAAATAATAATAAATAAGGCAAGAAAAAATACTGACCGGTCCGGGATCTTTTAAAAAGATGTTGCCGGCCCGCGGGTCAAGAAAGGCTGAAAGAAAAATCAATTTAGTGCTTAGGTATTATAGCAGTCACTGGCGTAATCAGAATTACCATCTGGGAACTGGGCCGTAGCCTACGGCTCCTGCTTTTGAAATGCTCCCAAGTGACTAAGATTTTGATTTAGCCAATGGCTAAATCCAGTGGTGCACATGACAACCCTGCGGTGCGGGGGGGGGGGGCGCAAAAAGTATGAGGGCGTACGTTCAGAAAAATAAGCACTATGTTGAAATTTAAATTTTACGGGGGGGGGGGGAGAGCATCAAAGTCTATCTACGCCCCTCTCCCCATATTTTAGTCTGATCTTGCATTTGATTTTGATTTCAGCTACAGTTGAGGTAAACCTAACTTGACAGCGTCGTGATGTTATCATTAGGATCTGCTCAGCCTTCAAAATGCTGCGAGGTTAGGTTTGCCCCATCTACAGTTACATTTTGTAAGCAAACTCTTCTTCAATTGTAAGTTTGTAGACGTCGGTTCCGAATGACAATATAACATATACGAAGCATTCAAGTTTATCGCTTAAAAAAAATACAATCGCTATTGAATTTTTTACCGGCTTGAAATTATTAATATAGAACAGGATAAATTATAAATGTTTCAGTCTGAATTTCATTGCTAGAAAACATTGGTTTTAAGTTGGTTGGAACCAAGGAAACAGTAGCACACCCAAGTAAACGGGTGTGACTCAAGTCATACGTGATGAAAGTTAATGCCCCAGCTTTTAGCTACTATAAAATTTATGCAGCAAAACTGCAAACCGTTAGTTTGTAAAAAAATAACATTGCTTATCATAGTATAATCATGTAGCAAATACTAAGCTTCGCAGTTTTAATAAGCAATCTAATTATCCATAGAATATAAAGAACTTCATGTTAAAGTTTGTGGTAAGGGAAAGTTATTTCAACTTCCATCATTTTTTTTTAATCTTATTTTTTCAATTTTTAAATTAAATTGATTTAATTGCGCAGTTTTAAAAGTTAAACAGCAAATTTCAATAACTAAACTAGTTTGATTAGCATTTACAGAATATATAACGTCTGTCTGAATATAAGTAAATATTTCGGAATTTCGTAGTAAAATGCTTAGAGGTCTTTTGAAGCTAGGAGAATTTCAAAATGGTTTCCAGAACAAACCTAAGAAAAGAGAAAGCCAAAATGAATACATTCCAGCTGTCATCGTCAACCTACCCCTTGCACCTCAGGGACAACGTTCCCTCCCACTCTTTAGAAACCATCGCGGGCTGGATCCCCATAATGGCTAGATTGATCAAGCAGAAGCTCCTTTGTAAAACGAAAGGAGTAGCAACCCAGGAGGTCCCGGAACCAAATGCATTGCTGGGAAGTGAACATTTCTCTTCAAAATGTTTACGCATAAAAGGACCTTTTTTGGCGAAGAAGTTCTCACAGTAAAGAGGTTAAGGAAATTAATAACGACACTGATTTAATACAATTTGAATTTGTTGTTACTGAGGATACCTGGTCTACAAAACAGTTAGGCAATAAAAAAATTTTGAAAAAAAAAAATAGAACCGACTTCAAAATTGCTCTAAAAAGTGAAAAATAATTTTATTCTTTAAACACCATCGATAATACTTTTAAACAAAATTTCTGAAGTTGACGCAAAAAAAAAAAGTAAAATCCATTGTAACCATGCTTCGTTCATATTTTTATCAAAAAAGCATCTAAAGTTAGGAACGAAACATTTATATCGTTACTCAAATATGCTGTCATCAATGCGTAATGCATGTGGTAGTGAAGAAACTGGGCCTGGTTAAATTTAGACTTGTAGTTGAGTTATGGCTGTGAATGACTTTATCGATCGTTTTTGCGCCAACTTCAAAAATTATGTTTAAAAGTATTATCGATGGTGTTTAAAGAATAAAATTATTTTTCACTTTTTAGAGCAATTTTGAAGTCGGTTCTATTTTTTTTTTTTCAAATTTTTTTTTTTTAATTCTTTTTAGTGTAAATGTATTTTTGAAATATTAAAAAGTTACCATAACGAAACTTTACCTTATTTTTTTTTCATAAAAATGCTCCATACTAAGAAACTAAAAACACGCCTTAAACTTTAAGCGATTGAAACTAAAAATTTATCTCTGTTCCTCCCTGGAATTCATTTGTGTGTTAATTTAATTATAACCATTTAAATATTACATTTTCCCTAACTAATTTACAGTTCACAGCATAGTTCCTTTTTATGCAATCCTGTATCTCCTTACTTAGCCCAAATTATCTGTTATTAGCATACATGATAACGATAAAAATACTACTGTAGTTGAAGCAAACCTAACCTAGTAGCATTGTGAAGGCTAAGCATATCCTAATCACTGCCTAAACCTCGCTTCCACGTTAGGTTTACCCCGACTATAGAGCAATGAAACTGAAGAAACTTGATGCTTGCTTCAGAGAAGCCTTCATTCAAAATTGTCACCACAATTACTATTAATATTATTGCTGTATGGCACCAAATTTTTTAAACAATGGGCTTTTAATTTAATCATTTAACTGGGAAATTGCATGAAATTTACTGTTTTTTGACCAGAACTTTTTTTTTCTAAAGAACAAATATGGTCAAACAAAGTAATGGGACCTAAGTTGAGTCACCCCCTATCCATTAAAAGAAGAATCATCAAAATCGGTTCACTAGGTGAGACGCTGTGAGTGGACAAACAAAAAAAAAACATACATACATACGGTATAAACTGATAACCGCCTCCTTTTTGAAGTCGGTTAAAAAGAGACTACTGCATAAACCATATGGTCATCAATGTCTGTTAGAAAATTAAAACGACGGTCAAACAAGAAGGTTCCTGTCCAATTTTCATAATAACAGTCAGCTGTCAAATCCGTTAATGATGAAGCTGTTGTTTTCATCAGCTCTAAGAACTTAATGGTGCAGCAGACATACGCTTCGAGCTTTAGGTGATGTTGACGCTGATATTGCGAAGACGACTATTATCAGATGGCAAAATTCTTCAGTAGCTATCATTTGAGATGAAGACCTCCTGGTTGTTCTCATGATAGCCAAATCCTTAACTGGTCACAACATTCTGCTGTCAAAATGTACCAGAAATCTGAAATTATACAACATACATCTAAAGTATTTATATCAACAGTTTTTTTTCCCCTGAATTAATTGAGGCTGCTGTTATCATATGTATCTCTCATGATATGGTGCTCTAGCCACAGAAATGTCCCTCAACGAGGTCAGTTACAAATCATTTATCTAAGTAGCTGCAAACATCAAGACTGATCTCTATTTCTACCGCACCACCAGGTATACCTGTAGCTAGGAGCTTAAGGTGTAATACCGGGTTGGGGGGCTGGGAAAGGAGGAATGACCAATTCGTGCCGAAACTCTCGGAATCGGATGTTGCTCCTTACGGAATCTTAAAGATGATTTCGACCGATTGCTTTTTTACAAGTGACCGGAAGGTCACATGTAGAAAATCATCGTTCAACTACTCTGTCTTAAGCTTGCATTGCAAGGGCAGTTGCAACAACATAATTAAAATATTTATCCAGGACGAAGGGGATGACGATGACATACATCAATACACATTACCAATTTCATAGAACCACTGTTGGTGACATGACCCTTCCTCCTCAGAATAAAACCAAGATGTCACCTTAAAGATTCATTGCTTGGCACAGACACTCTGAGACAAAAAGAACGAGATATTTTTTTTTTTCCGAAAAAAGTATTGGTTTTTAAGAACGCATACCAAAAAAAAAAAAAAACACTGGAAATGTGAAACATTTTTCCTGCCGTTTCCGAGATCTAATCGAAATCCACAAAATTTGACTCCCCTTTCCCACCTTTAACTCCCCTCCCCTTAGGGTCGGGGACTTTCAGTATATGTACTTACTAATTACTTCTAAAACATTTCTTACTGAGGAAGTGCTGAATTTCTGCACTTCCTCAGTTCACTTTCGTTTAACAATGGTATGGAACTAATTCATACTGCATGTACGTAGTTCTGCAGCTCTCCGTCCGATTTCTTGGTAAAGGGCTGTTCAAAAAAGATGTTACATTTTTTTTTCAACATTTTTGACCCTTTCCCCATTTGTCACATAGTACTTTTCATAAACTAATTTTTATAAACATATTCTTATTAACATGCTTGATGTCACACTTCTTACTCTTTTCTGCCCTCTTGTCACAAAGTCACAATTTCACGACCCCCCCCCCCGAACATTATTTGGGTTGTAGTAATCCACAAATACTTATTTATTGTCCATCAGGATTATGGAATTCATTGAGGGAAGAGGAAGTGCGCAATCCTTTCGAGTCAGTTTGAAGTTTGTGAATTGCAAGTGTTTCATGTTTTGCATTAAACTGTGTGTTTGAAAATCTGTAACTTTTGATTAATTGAATAAAATATAACAAAATAGCATATCAAATTGAAGAAAATATAAAACTCTACAACTTTGTCGTTGGCAATTTTTAAGAATACTGATCCTGGGAGGCAATAGGAGCAAATGTTTGACAAAATGAGAGAATTTTTCCGAAAAATCATCGATTTTTCGTAGCATATACCCCGAAAATTACTGGAAATTTTACAATTATGTGTAGAAAGAGTTTCATAGGAAATGTATTTAGCTTGAATTTTTATTTTAAACGCATTTTTTCCAGTTTCCGACATTTTCTCGAAAAACCCAAAACTTGCCTACCTTCACCCTCCCACCTTTAGCTCCCTCCCACCTTTAGCCTCTAGGGGCGGGGACTTTTAGTATGTTTACTTACTAACTACCCCTAACAATATTCTGAAGTCAACAATTATCGCATATTCCATGCACGCTACACCCCTGTTTTGAGCACTCATTGACTGGATATTAAAGCACTGTATAAAAACATGCTACTGCAAACGATTCCGGAGGAAAATGAAGTATGATTACTTCTCCCTACCTCACTCGTCCATTGTCGCCACATTTTATTTCCCCTCATTCCACTAACTGCAACACTTTCTGTACGATAAAACTTGAATGCTTGGGTGATATCTAAAATACCATCCCCAAAAATTTTAGATTCACTACCTGATGGGTTTAAACATTCCAAGATTGAAACTCTGCACAGTTAATAGCAAAATGCTTTCTGAAGCGAGAGAAATTGCAGCAATGATCAATAGCCAAAAATGTATTTAATACTAATTTGTTTGGTATGTATGTGAAGAAAGCTGCATTCAATTAAGCTCTTTTAATACATTACCAGCAACAAATAATATTAAGTCTTAGTTTTAAAACGTTTGTATGTGTGTGTACGTTTTTTCTTTACAGCATTAGCTTCTCACTTTATTTTTTTAAAGGGCTTTGTTTTTTGAAATTTATCATTCTTTCTTAACTGAATCAGTTTAATTTGAAATTAGAGCCAATTTCTATGAGATGAGATTAGTAAAATTAATTCTATACATACATTTATTATTGAACTGAATATTTTATTATTTTTAATTAAGCGGGATTTTTGTTTAGTTTAAATTTTTGTGAAAACATTTTACTAATATTATTCATAAACTAACGTTTAACATTAATGTTCTATTTTATTTCCTATTTTTTGATTCATGAATTATTTAGTTATTTGGATCTTTTTATTAGCATTTGTTTTACCGTTGCGTTGATAATTCATTCATTTAATTTTCAAGCCGAAGGTATTTATTAGCTATTGCCATAAAAATGTTTTAGATATAATAAACACTTTGTACTCGAGAGCACCTTTCTACAAAAGTGTATCTCAGTTCATTTAAATAGCAATTTTACAGCAATTCGTGCTTGGAGAATTAATAATCAAAAAAATTGTCCGCAAACAAGATCCTTTAAACAGTATACTTAAGTCTGCTGTTTTCAAAAAGTAAAGCAAAAGTGAAATGTCACGATATATTTAACAAAAGTAATTTAGTTAAATAGTCTATTTAGAAAAATATATTTCATATACATTGTTTGCATTTCAAGATGCTTTTAGAAAAGGCTATGCATCGATTTATGCTTACTTTTTTTTTCTACAAAATACCTTCTTTGCTATCTTCAACAAATTTAACTTCACAGTGCTAAAAAGAATTGGATTTTCTCTTTCATATTGAGAAAGTAGTTCTTTCATAACGGTTAAATTATTGAACAGAATATTATTTGGGAGCAAAACCTATCACAAATGCAAATTCCTTTTCAATTTATTACATTTACGTTATTCAAAAATTCGTAGATAATTTTTGCTTTTGAAATGCCTATCTATAACATTTTCAGTTTCAAATTTTCTGAATATCTTTCCCTGTGCTTCTGAAAGGGACTTGTTATCGTTTTATTCATGTTTATGCAGCAATATTTCTCTTTGAGACATGTGTTGCTTGAGATTTCCTTATTTTCAAAAGCGCAATTGAGGCAGTGCAAAGCAAAGGGACGTAAGTGGCAAAATTCAAGATTTAAAGATAATCAGGTCAAATGGTAAGGGAACCTCCCTCTGTCTTGAGGCAAAAGATGGTACTAATAGCCGTAGTTGGTGCTACTCTTCAGCAGGATTTAGAAACTTTTTTTAATGAAAGCTTACCTATAGGACTGCAGCTTTAAACGCGTGCTACTCAAATCTCGTAAATGTCCACTTACATCCTTTTGCTTCTCACTGATTCAGTCGAGGCAGTAAGAGGAAAACGGGCTTAAGTTGATGTTTTAAAATTTGAGTAAAACACGTTTAAAATTCAGATCCTGGACATACTTTCATTGTTTTTTTTTCCTAAGTCATGTTGCATCGCAATACCTACTAGGGCTATTAGTACTGCAACGTTCCTTAAAACATGAAGGAGGTTGTATTATACATGAAATACACCGCCAACTCGGTCATTTCCAGCCGAGGACTGCAGTTTCATGCTTATTAGCACTCATCAGCGAGGCATAAGAAAGTGACTGAGCTGGAAATGGAAAACCTCTTAAGGAAGCCAAGAGGGCCAAACAAACCTGTTGCATTATATTTTTAATTGGTTAACTCATTTTTTTTTTCTTATTTACTTCCCTTTGCTTCTCACTGCCTCAATTTCAAGTACTTCGCAAATATTTCTATTCAGTGTGACATCTTAACTTTATTCCGTTAACGTTTTTTCATTTTCAGCATTAAATATAAAATGCACTGATAAGGTTATGTTAAGTATGAGAGTGATTTTAGAGTGGAATTTTGCTTCCCCAGACAGCAGATTTATATTACCAGCAACTTTATAAGCGCATTTCCTTTTCGATTCAACTATGTGTTTCATTGTTATTTTTTTAACAGATTCATGAATCCTAAACAAGCCAATTAGACACAAATATTTATGATAGTAAATAAACTGCCTTATAAATAGAAACACAAACAGCATATACGGAAAAAAAAGAGAAATGTGTTTATGTAATATTTATTCGAGTGCTGACTCTAAAAGTAAATTACGAAAAAAAAAAAAAAAAAAACCCAGAAATTTCATGGTACAGTATCGTAAAGTCTCTAAATGCTATAATACGCTTTATTAATATTTCTATTTTTACCTTTTATAACGTGTCGAATGACAAATACAACGTTCAAAACTTTCTGATACATAAGTTTCATTTATGTGTCTAAAAGAAATATCTTTTCTTAAGCTCATGAAGCAAGTGCACTTATTTTTATACTTCAAACTTTGCTAAAGAACATTGAGTTTTTCAATAGTTTGACTGACGAAAAGGTTATTATTTTTATTAGTTTTTAATTGAAAAACGTTTAAAAGCTAGTGCAGTTATTTCTTTTATTTATAAATTATAATGAAAAAAATTGCACTTGCTTTCTGTGAAGCTGCGTATTCTTTCGCCATCAGCAGATCTCTCTAGTGCCTTTCCCCAAAAGACATCCATTCCTTCATGCAGCACCTCTATCAGTGAATATCTATTTTAACTTTTTACGTGTCCATTTATAGACCAAGAAATTTGTCAAAGAATCTGTTACATGCCGTGTAATAACAAGCCTTGGAAACTGACGATTTTCTGCATCTTAAAAATCCACCGATTGGGACCGGTTTTGAACCCGTCTTTTGGGTGTAAGGGACCAACACCTTATCACTTCGCAACTCTGGCCACACAATTCGCATATTGTGCGCAGGTCGCTTCGTATGTAAAATCAAATCTCATTTTAAATAATAGCTCTTTTAAAAGTATGAATTTCATGAAACGAAGCTTAAAGTATTTACACATGAATGTATTTACCGGTAAAATGTTTGTTATCTGTAAATACGTTCTTAACTTATATTATTCTTATGTTTTTACTACAAAGCAGTTTTACTTTTTAGATTAAATACAAGGTCGGTGGTAGCAGAAACAGCGATATATACGGCTCTGGTTCTATAGACTATTTCTTAGTTCAGGGCGAAAAAAAAGCTGAATTTTTAAAGATAAAATAATTTAAAATAAAATTTATCGAGCGAAGATTTGTACCGTGTTTTTTTTAGAATATAATCCACAGGTAGCATGAATTTGTATAAGTAAAGCTTAGAACTTTATTTTAAAGTTTCTCGGTTCTCACTTGAGTGCACACTTAATCTAATGTCGGTTAATCTTGCAATATATTTTTGAGATTTCCAATTTGCGTCTTAGCCTGCTGAAAGAAATCATGTACGTAAACAAATAGAAAGAACTTAACTTACGAAAAATCTTATTTCACTAAAAAAAAAAAAATCTACGAAACTCTCCACTCTCTCTACAAGAATAGATGACGAACAAAAGACTTAACAAAACATAGCCATTCATAAACAACGACATCTGGAAGCCAACATGTAGGGTAGTAAAAAATGAACAACGATATTTTGCATACAATTTATCTCAACAAGTACCCAGTGACTAATTAAACCAGCTGTGGTTAATCCTTAAAAAAAGGTGACTTATCTTTTAAGCTAGTATAAAGTGTAGCATTATCGAACATTTAAAAATGTTTTGATCAGTGAAAATACTTTTTTTTGGCATAATTCGCATTATTACCGTTCACACACACATTTTAAAAAATCGATATTTCTTAGGAAAACACTGCTGGAATTTCTGTCTTCGGATTGAAGTTACTCTAAGGATAATGTGATAATATAAATCTTGTCCCGAAGTTAAAGATCTTACCTGATTTTTCTTTTGATTTATTTATGAAAGCCATTTGTTGTCACTTTTCATCAAGTTCTTGAAATTATCACTTCGCAAATGAAACAATAAATGAGCAGAAAAAAAATCCAATCGATAAACAAAGGTAATTTATATTTTACCTTATCGTTCGTTAAAAAAAACGTTAAAGCAAACTTTTGTCCCTATTTTTCATTTTTAGGTTACTAATTTAGCAATTGCTTTTATGTTTTATATATTATTAATACTGCGTTTTTTAATGGTGAAAATAGAAGTTAGCAAAAAAAATTATATATATATATATATATATATATATATATATATATATATATATATATATATATATATATATATATATATATATATATATATATACTGTTAAAACTACAGGTTGCGTTTGCCACCTTTCAGGGGGGAAACAGCGACACCCAATACGGAGCCGAAATCGCACCTTTTACAAATTTGAAAAATGGGCACCTTTTAAAAGACAAGCAGCGGGGGTGAAAAGAAGGAACCTTCGAAGAGATAAATGGCACCCTTACTGATTTCTACAGTAGATCCTCTTCCCCCCTCCCCCGTATTGTGTGTGTTTTTTGAATATTATTTTGTTTATTTGTGTTTATGATATATAATGTCTTGGTACGTTTTTCACATTGAATTGATTTTGGATTAAAACTTGTCATTTAAGGCTTTTGATCACATTTCAGACTTTCCAACATAATTTATAAGTGTTCATGACTTCAATTCCTCTATTCTAGTTGTAATCCTTGGATTGTTCAGTAGTTTTAAATAATATTGACATTTACTATAGCATGGTACCAAAAATTTAGAGTGTAGGCATTTATGGATAATGTGCATGCACAGCCAAAAATATTCAGTTATATTACAATCACGGAAAAATCAAATCGTTTCATAAATTGCAGGCGTTTCATAAACGTTCGAAATATTTTAATCAAGAGTAACATATAGATACGTATATATGGTTCGACATTTGAATATCATATTTGAACCTAAGTAATCTAAAAAAGCATTTTTTTTTCTTTTTTAAATAGAAATTTATTTGACATTAAAAATAAAAACAAATTTTTAGCATCCTACATAATAAAAAGCATTGGAAACAGAAATTAGAAAGAAAAAAAATAATAAACGCGTCTAGACACTGCATTCTTTTTTTAAAATATCACCAACGAAATATTTTCACGTAATGAGTCATGGCATAAAACACAGAGATTTCTTTTCAAAGCGTTTTTTTTTCTTCCTTTGCTGCGTCTACGCAACTATTTTATTGAGAAGATAAGGACATTTAGAGTATCTGCTGCAGCAGTTAGTTAAATCATTGCATTTTCATCCCGGTTACTTATTAATCATTTCGTATAGATAACAATAAACATTTTTGGGGAAAATCCGCGAGGCCTCTGAAGCGACAAACAATTAACACCAAATATGTTTACACATGATAGAAATAGCCATACATCACTATGTTAAAACGGTTAACTATAAAAAATAAGTAATACTCAGTTTACTTTTTTGAAACACAACTCTGAAAACAATAAAGCCTGTTGGAAAGCCTTAAATGTTATACCATGACTAAATGTCTGTACTTACGCAAGGTTTTGAAGGTTTGTCGCAGAAATGTTGAATTTTAATCCAGTTTCGTTGTCTATTCAATGTGAAAATTTAATGTACCAGCATCTTGGTTGCAGCATCATCGTCCGCCATTAAAGTGGCTAAACTGAACTTATACCGGAACGCACAGCGCATGTACGAGCGGGGCACCTTTTCGAAGGAAAAAGATTCAGATGTTGGCTACTGCAAGGGCTGATGGCCTTTCATTACCTTCTTTCATCCACTGAGGTGCTAAAAGATATCGGAACAATATTTTCTATCCTCCATGGCTCCTATATGGCACCTCTGGTTATAACAGTGTATATATATATATATATATATATATATATATATATATATATATATATATATATATATATATATATATATATATATATATATATATATATACACTGGTGTGCAAAATTAAGGACGAGACGGTTTTTTCAATATAACTTTGTACAAAAGCTTTCTTAATCAACACATTTAATACCGTAAGATCCCCAATACATGGGGACATGTGTAATGTAAGCAACACTTACTAAAAGAGAAATCAGAGGGATAAAAAGAAACTTTACTGAAAAAGTAGCATGGAGCGCAATGCGACTGAAGGCCGAAAAATCCCTGTAAAGGGTGTCCAGCAAGAAACATCCGGTCCTTAGTAGGGGATATTATCTCCCTCGACTGCTAGGCAGGTTTCACAGCGTCTGCCCATGCTGAGAATGAGGGTGTCAATGAGTTGTTGAGGCATTGCTGCCCATTCGTCTTGCAGCGCCAATCGAAGCTCCCGAATCGTTACTGGTGGTAAGGTACGAGCTGCCAAGCGTCTGCCTAGAAGATTCCATGCATGCTCGATGGAATTGAGATCCGGAGATCGTGCCGTCCAATCCATACGTTCAATATCCTCACTCTCTAAGAGCTGTTCGGCAGCTACTGTGCGATGACATGGTGCATTGTCGTCCATAAAAAGGAACTGCGGGCTCATAGCGCCTCAAAAAAGACGCACATATGGAAGAAGAATCTCGTTACAATAACGGGTCCCGTTGACTGAACCTGCGTCGAAGATGTGAAGGTCTGCACGACTACCAAGCATGATGCCTCCCCAAACGAGAACACCGCGACCTCCATACTTGTCCCTTTCAATGATGTTCGAGGGATGATTGAGGCTTCCCTGCTCTCTCCAAATGAGTATGCGATGAGAATCGCTACTCAGACTGAATCTGCTCTCATCTGTAAAGAGTACTGTTCCCCATTCATTGTCTCTCCTATTCCGGTGTTCCCGGCACCACAGAGAGCGCCTTCTCCGATGGGCAGACGTTAGAGGTACACACCGTATAGGGCGTCGTGCAAACAGACCACCACCGTGCAGTCTTCTGGCCACGGTAAAACGCGATATCGGTCGTCCAGTCGCCTGTGTCGTGTGTCCAGCGATTTCTCCCGCTGTCTGTCGCCTGTTTCTTCTGGCCTGTAAGACAATATACCGGTCATCTGCGAGTGTGATTCCTCGTGGACGACCACTACTGAACCCCCGGATAGCTGTTCCTGTAGTTTGAAATTGTCTCCAAAGTCGTGAAACGATGCTGTTAGCAATTCCGAACTCTGCAGCCACACTTGTCACACTGCTGCCTTCCTCCAACTTCCCAATGGTTCGGCCTCGGGTAAAAGCATCCAGATGTCGTCTAACAGATTGATTATTCGCCATTTCTCGCTGAGACAGCAACTCGGTGTGATTTTAACTGCTATACGGCGTGCAATCTCTTTGCCAGAAATACTGATCTTACACCGACAACATGCTTTATACTACTCAGACACTCCCCCATTACGTCTGCCTGCTTATCTGCGCATGTGCTACGGTACATCACCTTACTTAATCTCCTGATTGGTCTTTCTTTCCGCTCTGCCTCTTCGTTCAGCTGATATGCATATATATATATATATATATATATATATATATATATATATATATATATATATATATATATATATATATATATATATATATATATATATATATATATATAGGGGCGGACTGGCCAGGTCGGCTAGTAGGGGATCCCCGACTGGGTCAACCTCCGAGTGGGACACTTTAAGCAATTTTTTATTGAACTTAATACATTTAATTCACATCTAACATTTTTAAAGCGTAATAATAGAAGAAAAAATTAAATTTGTTCACTCTATGGGAAAAAGTGTTTGGAAGCAGGTTTATTTTTCTCCCATCCTTAGCAGGGGCCAAAGTAAATAGCCGAAGTGACAGGTGCAAATGCTTTCCTCTCTTTGTCAACTTTCTCTCTAGTTTTTAGAGCTCTGGGGCCCATGGCTCACATTGAGGAAACGGAGGGGGCCAGAGAAATTAGGGTCCAACGCGGCCTGAAAAAGGGCCCGGGACGAAAAAAGAGCTTTCAAAATATTATAGTAGTACGACTATTAACAGCAATTGCCCTGCACCACTAGACAAAGCAGCCCCGGCCCTGCTATAAATGTGTGGGCCATGCTTTGGGGTGTTGATACATGAGCAGCGGCATGCACAAGGTTGGGGACTTTGATGCAGGAACGAGTTAAGTCCAAACTTTTCCTTTTTTTAAAATTCATTTTTGCGTGTGGAGAATTGGTTGTTCCGATTGGTGCAACAATGTGTCACAAATGTAAGATTAGACCTCTGCTTTCTAGTAAATAATGTGGGAGAGATATTAGCGTTTCGATCGGACACTAATGTTATTTATTGGTCTTACCAAAAATGAGTGAGCCAAAAAACAAAGGGAGTCCAAAGATACTAAATGTATTATTGACAAACTAGATGCCAATGATGAATTTATTTGTAAAAAATGTTTTATTAATAAGGATAACACTGTACTAATATGATCAGAATAAACACAAAACACAAGCCACACAGAACTTTAGTCAGAATTTTCATGCCAAACTCTTTAATCTTAGAATGCCTTAGGTCTGCACATGCTTCACATTTTGGTATTACTAAAATATATGGTTTTCTTAAGAAGAGTTACTCCTGGTATGGGATGCTAAAAGACGCAAAAAACTTTTGTAACAACTGTAGTTCTTGTATGGAAAATAAACCTAAAGCAAAATTGACAACAACAAAATTTATTCAAATGAGAGATCTCACCTGTGGTGAAATAATTGCAATTGATGTTGTGGGAAAACTACCTAGGTCACACGATCAAAAATTTTATATTTTAACAATCATTGATCATTCCAGGTATTTAGAAGCTGTACCCTTAAACAACATTAAATCTTCCACCATAATTTCCACCTTGAATTAGTATTTCTCACCTTTTGGAATTCTAAAGACTCTGCTGTCTGACAATGCTCCTAACTTCAAATATTTGGAATTAGAACATTTTTTGAAATCACTCAATATTGAGCATAGAAATTCATCTATATACTATCCACAGAGTAACGGGGATAGTGAAAGGACTCACAGAATAATGAAAGAAAGCCTGTCAGCTATGTCTAACTCTGTTTGTGAGTGGTCTGATAGATTACTTTTCTTTAAGCTTCATTATAATATAGTTCCAAACATTCTGTTACTAAATTTACACCTGCTGAAATATTCTTTGGTAGGAAACTGTACTTACCTTCTACACTGACTACTCAATCTAATGAGGTGGAAAACCCATCTAAATATCTAAAATTGCTCAGAGAGCATATTCTAGAGACTAGGGAAATGGTAAAATTTAATGAAAATGAGTATTTTTCTAAACATCTGAAATACATTAAGGGTCGTGCCATTCCTAACTTTGAAGTGGGAGATAAAGTTTTTGTAGAAATACCTTCTCACACAAACATCTTTTGTGCAAAATATGATGGTCCTCATACAATCACTAGAAAATTGAGAAATGACAATTATCTCATTGAATTTCATGATGATAGCAGGGACTTAATTAAAAAATACCACGTTAGTAAACTGTTTTTACAAGTACCTCTAAATGCAAAATTGTCAAATGCTCAAAATGAAAGTACTGGTAAAATAAATATTGAAAATGAGGAAAACAATCATGTCACAAGTGACATTTAGCAAATTGATGAATGATAAAAACTTCTACAAATTTTTTTTTTGCATGCAGAAATTTGTACTAATCTGTTTTGTCAATGCATAGGTGGTCGGTGAAATTTTTTTTTTTTTTTTGTTTTTGTTTTTGTTTTCTATTTGGTATATTTTTGGGAAATATGTTTTCTAGTATTTTGAGAGCTCACAAAATAGACAGTCGTTTTTTGTCTGGCTGGTCCGAATCTTCGATTGTTTGTGAAAATAAAGTTGCTCAAAAATATCCAAAATTTTTTTTATTTCCACTTAAGTTCACATTTCCTTGGTCAGTATCTTGCTTTCATAGATCAACAGAGACTAATTTTTTTTAGTGAACCGCATTAATCCACCCAATATGAATATTGACATAAATGTGAAAATGTATGTTTGTTTTTTCTCTCTTATGCATGGAATTTAGTTACATAATGAACTTTTGAACATCTTTAGTTTTAGTTTATGCGCATAAACAAACGAAAAATAAAAAGACAAAAGCGACTTTAGCAAAGAAACAAAAACAAAACGAATCATGAGTTGAACATGAAGAATATATTTTTTTTCTTTGAAAATTATGAATATTTGCAATATGATATATGATTGAGAAGTAAGATCAAGAAATTCATGTGATAAATTTACTCAAAAATGATGAGCAAGGAAAAGCAGTAAATGAGTAAACTGCAAAATTTCTTCGGTTGGTACTGTATTTAATGAATTTGTGGATAATTGAAAAAAAAATTTTTTTTTCCTTTCACACATTTGAATGCCAGAGTTCTCTTGTGTTTTTCAACTTATGCTGGATTTTATTCAAAAAATTTTTATGTATCATGACAAAGATTAAATTTTATTGGTATTTTTGATGAAAGTCAATATGACTTAAGGTATTATAAGCGTTATTTATGTTTTGTGTTTGTGTATTGTTGCTGGTTTATATGTGTCTATGTATTCGGATTCTTGATGTTTTGTACATATCAACGGTCTGTCAACTTTTCATTCTCTGGTTTCAACAGTCTGCAACAGTTGGACTTTTTCTGTGATTTTTTTTCTTGCGGGGGAGGAATGTGACAACCCTGTTCGTCACACCTGCCTCCAAACACGCTTCGACCTTCATGTGAAACACACCTCCAGTCACAAGCCTCGCATTTCGCTCCTCTACGGTTGCACGCCGCCAATAACTGCAACTACGCAGTTAACTGAATGACATCATGCTGTTTTTTCCCATGTGGCAGCAGTTTGGATCAGATCGGATGAAAATGTAGTTTGAAAAAAAGTTGTTCGTGTCGCGACTTCCGGACACCTGATTGGTGTTCGGGGGTTTCGCTGGATGTGTGGTGATATTGAGCTGATGCCTTCTTGAACACCAAATTTTTGTTTGTGTGATGATCGTCAAGCCGCATCCAACTGAATCCGATGAAATATTCCGTCTAAATAGTTTGAAGATGACGACATGTGGATAAATAATATATAATGAAATCGTGTGCGGAGCGATTTCAGAATTTTCTATAAAAATTCGTGTGCATTCCCCATCTCCGAACTTTTGCAAATTGGTGTTAAAAAAAATGGCAAACATGCCATCATTTTCATGTATCACATCGGACAGGTCGTATAATCCAATTTTTTGACTCTACAATTTTTTGTAATTCCACTGATCAACAAATTGCAATATGTATTTTTTTTTTTTTTTTTTGATTCACGTGATCATCGTTTAATAAAATATATGAGTTTATTTGAATAATAATTGTCTTAAACAATGATTTACTTTTGTGTACCATACATGTGCTGATCAGCAGTTTTTCTTATAATATTATATTTTCAAAATCACCATTTCTTAATCTTTAACATTTTAAACTATACGATCATTTTTTGAAATGTATTCTTATCTATTCTCAATGAATAAACTAGCTTTAATGTTTCTTAATTACTCACTGGCATCATTTTTGTGATAGGCTGATATTACTTGTATTATGCGGATAAAACTTTGGCATTTACCAGAACTCTTAATGCTTCTTTCCGTTTCATTACCATTCCTTAACATCAGTCAAATTCTTCAGCATTAGAATTCTTTTGCATTGGTAATCTTTAGCAGGTTCCTATATAGCGTTTGCCGGTTCTTATGTAATTTGACCCTCCGAATCTAAATATGACTACTATTCTCCCTAATTATGTCCCATTTTTTAAGAAATGAAGCTTCCAGCTTCCTCACCTCCCTTTTTTTTCAGTTTTCGATAGTTTCATAGCTATTATTTTTATTTGGAGTGAAAGAGAGCAATATATTAGCCATTTACAATCTTCTGAGGGGCTAGATGGGAGCAAAGTTCAAAAGCATTACCATTTGGAGCAAGTTGGGAGATCCCTAAGTTGAGACCCCTAATACAATGTTTCTTCATTGCTTTTATTAGTGGAATCCTTTTTAATGCTCCCTTTTTAAATGGAACCCCTGGTTTTTCGTCACCAGATTGCACTGGCGTAGCTAGGATTCTGATTCGGAGGGCAACCAGGTTTTTAACTCAAAGAGACTATCACATTAACTATTTTTCATTGAATCACTGCTTAAATAGATTTCATTAACAATCATGCTAATTATTGATAACTGCTAGTTATTATTCGTTGTTGTAAAATACCAATACACTCCTATTTGCAATTCTGAGTATTTTTAAAAGGGGCAAAAAACCTCAGAACTTAGGAATGAGTTATATGATTAAAATAGTTTTTGAATAGGAAAAAAAAATAACGTTTTAACTACAATAGTGCTAACAATTCATTCAAATTTACCGAAAAAGTTCTTGAGCCTTAGAAATTAAAATGTCTTAAATTTTTCAACATTTTTTTGTTTTACTTATATAAATAATGGACTTAGATTTTGATGTGACGTCAGACAGAGTTCGAACTTTTAGACGTCCTTGACCAGGACTGCTTCTTAAACTCCCTCTCACTCGTTAAATATTGAAATAGTCCTTTCGACTGCTGCCACAGATACTAGGAGAGTGACTAGTATCAAGAGCAGAATATATGAAAATGACGTCAAAAATCCTAATTTTAGGCAATAATTTGTAATGTTGCTAGAAAAGGGGTTGTGTGTGACTCCCTTTTTTTTTTTTTTTTCACTAAGTACTGAAATCACTTTTAAAAAGTTCTTGGTGATATTAGGAGATCAAAAGTCTCTTCCAAAAATTTTTCGAAATAGAAGTTTTTAAAATGCAATTTTAGGTTATCTATGGACACATTTGGTGAGAAGGAGGTGTTTTGGGATTAAGCTAGGAAAAATTATGAAGTTGAAATCTTAAAAGCACAATTTCAGCCTATTTTTGATAGTCAGAAGTTTGCATTATTTTTTGTAACAAATAAAATTATTACTTAAGTGACTAACTCTGATGGGTAATTACACTCAAGTACGGAAGTAAAAGCAAATTTAATTTTAAGTTTGAAAAAACGTTAGTGTTATCGATTTTTCAAAGAACTTATTTGAAAGGTGTGAAAAGAATACATGCAAGTCTCATGGAACCCCTGAGAGATCTCCGTGGACCCTGGAGTTCCGCGGAACACAATTTAAGAAACGCTGCCTCAATATATCAAAAAAAAAAAAAAATCATCAAAAACTGTCTGTTTCTCTAAATTGTTGTTTTACAATTTGTCCGCTTAGTTTTCATCATAAATCCACAGTAAAGGACATCCTAAGACCACACATCAAGAAAATATTTAAAGTTTTATTTTTTATTTTATTTATTTATTATTTTAATATTGGAAGTATTGTTTTTTGCATAGTCGGAGTCGCATCGCAGATTTTTAGAAAAAAAAACTCCCCTTTTTATTAAACTAACATTTACATCTATAATTAAGATAAAAATAAATAAAAGTAGAGTTATAAAGTAGCAATTGAAACTTGTGCTTTTTGACGTTATTAACACTAAATTATATTTATATTTCTGACGATGCGCTGCCCCTATTTTGTTTCACTATATCAAAAAGTGATAAATTTTGAAGCCGGTGCATCCCCAGAAATAATGATTTATAAACTAATGCAGCTTCATAAGCACACCTACGTTCATTTTAATCATAACTATGTCTGGGAAAATAAGAAGAATAACACTGGAAAGTTTTTTTTACTAAAGATCTGCAATGCGATTCTAATTATGCAACGTGTGATGTGCTTCCAGTATCTTTCAAAAATATATTTTACAATGCGAAACTTTTTCCAGACATGGGGTCATAGGAGGGAATCCTATTCTCAGGTTTTATGTCGAAAAATAACTAAAAAATAGTAAAACAAATCCCTTAAAAAAATAAAGTAAAACAATTTTCAGTTTTGATGATTTTAAAAATATTTTAGAGGGAATACCCCCATGGGTCCCCAACTTAATCCAAATTCCAATGCTTTTAAAGTTCACATCTTTCTCTTTTCTAAGAAGTGTGTTAATGGGTCATCTAATATTCCCTTTCACTCCAAATAAAAATAGTGACAGTAAAACTACGAAAACTGAAAAAAAAAAAAAAAAAATAAGGCACCATTTCCAAAAAAGGGACGTATAGGGAGAAAATGGTGGTCATAATTGGATTCAGTGGGCCATTTCAACTTAAGAATCAGCAAGAATTATGTCAGGAGCATTTTAAAGATTTTTTTTTTTTCGTTTGCCACAAAGCATAGGAGATGCTATACTATTTCATAAGCTTGTGAATACTCGAAAAGTCTCAGTATACTTAGAAAAACTATCATCGTTTCTCCCTCTCTCTTAGTTATGTAATTTTACTAAAGAAAGTCTCCCTCTCCTTTATTTTAGTATCTCTTATCCTTTGTTGTGTAATATTCTTACCATATCCCCCTCCATTTCTTTCCATCACCACATATTAATATCATCTATTCTCTTATATCTCCGGCAAACTATATTAATATGTAATAATAAAGAGAACAGGAAAAAGGGTGATATTACTATAAGGTGAAGAAGGGAGAAGGAGAAGAGATAATATGAGGCAGTGAGAAGCTAAGAGAAGTAAATGGCAAAATTAAAAAAATTGAGATAACCAGCGCAAATGATAGGTGAGCCTAGCCTCTGCGGCAAGAGATACCACTAGTAGCCCTGGTAGCTGCTGCTCTACAGCATGATTTAGAAAAAAATCCAATGAAAGTTCATTTCGGACCTTATTTTAAACGGGTTTTACTGAAATCATGAAAATGTCCACTTACATCCTTTTGCTTCTCACTGCTTCAAATGTAGTGAGGGAGAGAGATAAGCATCTTAAGACATTTTATTTAAAGTTGCTCATAAAACTGTCTATCATGTATTTTTCTCACTTTCTATCACAACGGGATAAACATTGAACTCGATAAATTGCTGAAGAGTACATATTTTCCACTTGGCTCGCTACTTTTGAATTTGCGTGAGCATAATATCCAATGAATGTAATTTTTAAATAAAATTAAAAATCAATCGCTTTTATTAAAGCATGCTATCTCAAAACTAAAATCTTCATGTGGTTACACAAAACTTTTATTGCAGGTGTTGTAATTTATGTAGTAAAAGTTTAATACAGCTCAAAACATTTATGAGTAAAATAAATAAATACTTTTGGTTAATTAGTAAGGTAATAAATTATATTTCGTATCGTTTCGCACTCTCTGTAAAAATAGTGAACTAAGCAGTTTTCCTTGCGGTAACGCTGAACAAAATTTTCAACTTTTTGCGTTCAGTTATATCAAGAAACAACTAAACTAATAGCTAAGTAAAAATTTAATTTAACCGAAAAGTGGCCTTAAATATCTTTATGTTACCACAAATAATACATACATTACAGAATATTTATAAATATTTTTAAAATTTTAAATCTAATTTTCGAAATGACACCAACTATTAAAATAAATACAAAGTTGTGTCCTTTTCCTGAAACATAAGCAAGTCAACGAGACCTTAAGAAATCAATATCTGGTAATCTTCAGGTAAATTCACTCTTAAGTAAAGAACAAGAGCATTTTGCATAAAACTTAAGCTAACATTTGCAATGTGACTAAAAAAACCCTATGTGTAATCTTTAAACAAAACGCCCTTATCTTTTAAGCTTGTTGTGGGCATTGTATAATCCAAAATTTTAGAGAATTTGTTTTTATTCAATAAGAGGAAAAAAATGCCTAACTGTTTAGTTACTTTAAGAAGTAACCATGAGATGAATCACTAATGCTTAAGTTCTAAATTGAAACGTTCCAAAAATCCAGATAATACTAATTCTCTTGAATTCAGCTTGGCTTGATTTCATGCAAGCAAAACGAAAAGTTTTCTTCAAGACTTTGTTTGAACATAAGGAATTAATTAAATGTGAAATCGAAAGCACTAAATACATGATTGTTATGCAGATTTACTTTATATCCAGCTTTATTTTTATTTTTAAATAAGTGAGATTTGCTCCTTCATCCAAATTGTTGTTAAAAAAATCACTGTAATAGAAAGTCTACAGTATTAAAAGTCTTATTTGAAGCATATATTTCTGTTCGGCTACTTGCATAAAGTACAAAAATTATCACCACACTTTGAAAAATACTCCCAAAAAATTATGTCTGTAGTAATGGCAAACCTAACCTGGCAGTGTTCTAATGCTGTGATTAGAACTAGTGTGGCCTTCAAATTGCTGTTAGGCTCAGTTGATCCCAACTATAATTTTAAATACTGTGTTATTTCTCCTATTTTACAATAACCTTACTTCACCATTAAAACATCATTTTTCATTTTCTTACAAATGTTTCAAAATATATCGTAAAAACACCCATCTTTTGGATTCGAAATATTGTTACTCCATGTGAAAAATTATCTTGTTGTGAAACCAGACTGATACACCAGACAGAACAAGATGATTTTGTGTCTCGATCATATTTAACTTGCTAAATAACTTTTTTAAAGATAAATAAAGCCCTATTTAAGACTAATAATAGTTGCTAACTTCCTATACACCGGTTTCCATGGAAATCATCCATTGTAGAACAAGATTTTCACTCAAACAAAGAATAGTATTCCAAGCTCATTTTTTAATGCTTATCGGAATATGAGTGTTCTCATTTAAGCTAAATCATTTCTTTCTGATCACGAATGTTAAATAAATCATTACATTTGCTGCAAACGTGGTATTCTCAATAATGTCAAATATAATCTAGTTTTAAAGATTAAAGTTCAGTAAATAGTAATTATAAGAACACATTCTCATTTACATAATATCAAAAACAAGAGAATTACATTTATGATTTTCCAATGATAATAAAAGCGTAAAAAAAAAAAAAAAACTTTTGAATAATTAGTGACTATTTACCTTTTTCTTAACACTCAACACACATTTAATTATTTCTATCCAAGTACACCTAGATAGAGAAAGATATTATAATTAAGCATAATTTAAGTATCCTTTATGCTTGTTTATTTAGTATTTTTGCTGTTGTGTATTTTTCACCTAATTTTAAAGTTTTCGTCACCGAAATGCTTGTTCAAACGTTTTGTGGATACGTTTATGGTAATTAATGTCAAATAAATTCTCATATCTCTTATCCAACAATTATTTTTATTGAATACTAAACTGAATAATTATCAAACAAAAAGGTTGCAATAAACAATGTTCCTTCTCTTCAATAAATAAAGCTAGATATATTTCACTACAATAAATACAAATAGAACTGCATTAGACAATACGTTTTTATATTGTCTGATGTCTGCGTGAAAAAATAGTTTTAAAACCGTTTACCCGCCAATGTTCCAAAAATGGAACATCATATTTAAGTGAAAATTTTCCCAAGAAATAACGTTAAAATAAACAATTTTTTTTCAACACAGTTTAGTCTTATTTCAAAGTATTTTTTGATTTCCTGCTTGATTGTTTATATGTTTTCAATTATTTATTGCGATTTTTTAAAGATGAGTGTTTTTTTAGCTTTTTGCAACTTTTTCTTATAAAATTTACCAAAAATTGGTTTTTTCAGAAAATGTGATGATATTTATTATAGTTGTGAAAAATACTTCAATATATGATTTTAAAATGCTTGTAGAAATGTACAATGATATTTCCGAAAGGTGTACCCCTTCAAAATAGCATGTTCCAATTTTGGAACATTGGCGCTTTTAGGGAGTCAAATTTTCAAGAAGTAAATTGTTCGACTTCTAAGGGGAAATTTCATTTTTCGTAATATATGTTTCTTTTTTTTTCTCATTTTGAATGTACTCTGATGTAGATGTTGGCAAAACCAAGTAAGTTTATATTTTGAAAGGATATGACGTTTCGTTAGCAAAGAAAATAATAACAGTCTTCTGTTTGACGGACTATATGGCTCCGAATCCACACCTGCTCGGACAGCTGCATTGTCACGTAATAATAAAAAATAATATTAGTGAGAGTTTTATTCTTCATATTTTAAATGCAGTTCAATAATTCGCTAGCTTTGTTTTCGGGCGAAAGAAAATTCTGTTTGACGTATACCAACTGTTCATAAATGTTAAAAAATGTCTACAATATTTCTTACTGTAGAACAAGCTGTGGCTTATTTAGAGACATTGTCAGATTCGGATTTGTCAGATGTAGATATATGCCAATTACCCCCTGATGAACTAGGCAATATCACTGAGGAAGAATAGATGTTGACAGAGATGAAATCCTACAATTTTTTGGTTTGTTGCTATTGAGTGGGTACCATTCTGTTCCTTCTGAAGATATGTATTGGAGCAGTGCAGAAGATACATCTGTGCCAATTGTACTAACAGTTATGCCTCAAAATCGTTTTCGAAAAATAAAAAACAACTTTCATTTGATGGACAACCATGAATTAAAACAAAATGACAAACTAAGAAAAGTTTTCCTTATTTACGAAGAATTGTGTAAAAACCCTCAACAATTTGGTGTATTTCATGAAAAATTAAGCATAGATGAATCTATGGTTCCCTACTACGGTTGGCATTCATGTAAAATGTTTATTAGATGAAAACACATAAGATTCGGCTTCAAAATTTGGATGCTGTGCTCTTCAAGTGGATACCCATATTCCATGGAGATTTATTCAGGCAAAAAAGAAGGACCCCCTGATGTGCAATTAGGATCCAGAGTTGTAAATGATCTATTATCAGTTTTGACTGACACGTCTAAGCATGAAGTATACTTTGATAACTTTTTTACATCATATGACTTAATTTCTCAGCTATCAAAAAAAAAAGTGTACGAGCAACAGGAACAATTCGTGAAAACCGAACTGGCCATTGTCCACGGAAATCCAAAAAAGCCCTTTCTAAAGAAGATCGCGGAAATTTTGACTATCGATCTGATGGATCAGTGTACATGTGCAGCTGGAAAGATAATGCAGTGGTTACAGTAGCATCTAATTGTTATACACATGAGCCACTTGCATCTGTAAAATGTTACTCAAATGCGCAGAAATGCAAGATAGATGTGCCACAACCTCATCTTATCAAGAGATACAATGAAGAAATGGGGGGTGTGGACGTCTTGGATAAACTTCTAGGGAGCTACAGACCTCATTTGAGGAGTAAAAAATGGTGGTGGAATCTTTTTAGTAATGCGCTGAATATTTCAGTTGTAGCTAGTTGGTTACTTCATTGTGATTTACACGAAGTCAAGATGAAGCATTTAGAGTACCGAAGCGAAATAACAACTCACCTCCTAAGAAGAAAAGTACGAGTGGAAAGTCCTCCAGGGCCTCGTTGTCATTTACATAAACGGTCCAGAATGTCTGACGGACATTATGTTGTATCTGCATCCCAAGGACGTTGCGCGGTGTGCAAAAAAATACGACTAAGAAATGTTTCCATTGCGACAAACGACTTCACCAGCAACGCTTCCTTTCATATGATGGGCATTAGATATTTCTGTATTGGATTTTCTGAATTCTGATATGTACACAAATGCAATTTCAAATATTATTTTTTCCGCAATAAAGTATGCTAAGATAAAAACCGCATTCAAAACCTTTTAGTTTAAAAAAATTCTCTGAAAAAAAAAAAAAAACTTCATGCAAAACGCCAATGTTCCAAAAATGGAACACACTGAAAATCATAGTAAAAAAATTTTTTCTGGAAATTTTATTTTATTTCTGTATTTACTAAACATAAATAGACATAATTTCAAAAAATTACTCAAATTTGATCATCCGTCAATAGTTTGGCGGTTAAACGGTTAAATACTAGGGTTTTTTTTTTTTTTTTTTAACTTTTTTTACTTTTACTGTGACCATAATGAAAATATTTTTCAGAATTTTTAGAATTTAATGTACTCTGTTACAAAAATATTATGCACCCACTAGAAATTGGGGTTACAATCAAAAAACAGTAATTCAGTTAAAAGCATGTAACTGATTTAGTAATGAGACAAGGATAGGCGTGCTATGCGCATATGAGATACGCAGCTATAGTGGCTTATATGGTCGCGCATTGGTACGTAATATGTACTCTACGTATGTAATACGGGCTCTCTTAAGCATAGTAGTGAACGGGAAGCAAACAGCAGGTCTTTTTGCTAATAATGTCAGGAAGCAGTCGAGTTTGAAATTGGGGCTACTGTGATTGCTACAAGTAGGGGTGGATACAGTAAACTATGTTAAGGGTATCATGCTGTAGAATGCCCCCTCTCTTAATGAACGAAACTATGGTTTTAGGTATGAAAAATTTCTGAAATAACTGTGTCTTTCATCAGTGCTGGATTGATGGTATCTAGTGCGCTGCTCCTTCTAGATCAGTAGACGCCCTGAATTACCCTCCAATAAAAATCTGGACTCGTATGTGAGCAGCACAGAAGCCCATTGCTGCTGTGTCCAGGAAGCATGCTCTCATGTGCATCAAAAGCGGATCCTTCCCTGCATAGAGACCTGCATTGTAAAGCCGATTTCGCACCGTAGTAGCAGATATTCTTCTTCCTTATGCTATGAAATGGTCTACAACGAGCTGCGGCACAGTAGTGGTTCTTCTTCGGGACCGAAAGAACTAGAAAACGGTCTTCTGCAGGTGTTGTAGCTCGTGGTCGACCTGGAACAGATCTTCTGGACACAATCTTCGGATTGGTATTGATCGATATCGCTCAATAAACAGTCTGAGACACATTGGGACGTCTAGCAGCATCACCCTGTGACAATCCCATTTCCATCCATCCAACTGCCCACCTGAACGAATCGGGTTAACAACGTCTTTGAGACATTTTCTAAATCTATTGACTATTGTCACCGAAACTGCCAACAACAGTTGAAGATCAACACAACTTACACACATAAATACGAAAGCTTGATATTTGCATATTTTCATCTTACTCATAAAGATATGTTATTTTCTATAAAACAAAAGTGATAGCTATCAATTTTTCATAAATAGTTTTAAAGGTCTTTATTATCATTAATGAAAACTATGCATTTTATTGTTACTGCCATTTTTTATGGTGAACTTCGAAAAACATGTTGTATCTTAGCTTTTTGAGGCCAGTGTATAAGCCAGGAGCTTTTTCATAAGACTCTCAGTTCTGGGAGCATACGCACTGTCTGGGCCAATATGCAAATGCGCTGCCCGCAGAGAGCAGCCAACACACGTGACTGTGAGCATAAAACAGCTAAGCTCCATGAAAACCAGCGGCTTCCTACCTGATGTATCTCAACAGCATTCGGACACTCGTCCGTTACACTGTATGTCGCAGAACTTTTATAAAACCAAGAAGGGTTTTAATTTTTATTTACAATGTTATTTTTATTTAGGGTAGACCATGGAACGTTTACGCAGAGCCCTTTTTCAAAAACAAGTTATAGCTGGAGAGCCAAAAGTTATAACAGATTGATGATTCTCCCTAGCAAATATTCTCACACGTTTTTGAACATCAGTCGAGCTTCGGCTTAGCATTTGGATAGAAAAATCTGTTTTCTACCGAGCCGAGTAATTTTTGTGTTGAAGGTTTTGAAATTTATTGTGAATGAATAATACTTTGCTAAAAACAAATAAACACATAAAATACAGCAGAATTTTAAATTTTGAGAATTGTATTTGTATGGACAGTAAAGTTATTAAATTTTTTTGCACGATAAAAATAAATCCAAACTTGCCGACGGGGCACGTTTACGCATTTTCAGTGGGGCACATTTACGCACGTTATTACTGTGTGTCTTACTACTCCGTCTTACTTCTAAACGGGTCTCGGACGCTTTTTTCGCTGTGTACTGTTTCAACCCTTTAGTATTTTCAGGTTATTTAATTTTTAAAATAACCATTTATTTTTAATTAAGTAAAATATCCGTATCTTACATCTTAACAATCATAGAGTGATGTCTTCATGATTGTTCAGCTTTAACTTTATACACTATTCAGCCTCTGATACATTTTCTTTATTTTAAAGATGGTTAGACATTACGTTCAAACATAACCACGTTATATGTCAAAATGATGAAAAAGCTCATCAATAATCCAAGTATTTTCAAAGTAAGAATTCCACATCATCATATAAGGACTACACCAACTGAGACCATTTGAAAAAGTAGGACCAAAGCTTAGGAACAAGGAGAGGAAAAAAAAAGAGGATGCTCACAATCATAATATTCCGATTAAAGAAGCCCTCAGACAAAAACAGTTAGAAGCTACAAAAGAAAGAAACAAAATGGGCAAAACAAAACAAAAAGGAGAAATTACTTAAAAATATTCAAGTTTCTTTTGAATCAGAAATAGAAGATATATCAAAGAAAAAATATGAAACCGAAGCCTGCGACAGAGAAGAGTTAGTACACTGTAAAAAGGAAATTAATGAACGATTCTGTTTACGAAGTAGAGAATTGCGCTTGCATCTATTGTTTGAAAGCACACAACCAATCGAAAAAAGGACAAGATAAGGTTCAACGTCTTAGATGACAAAACGCAGCCCCATGACAAGTATGCGAAAAGAAATACTTTATTTTCGTTAGAGAAATCTAACAGTGATGAAGAAGATGATTAAACAGTTTCTGTTTTTAATTAGCAATAAGTCCTATGATTTTAGTTTAGCCTATAAAATGACTTTTAATTAATTATTGGTGATTTTCTAATTTCTAAAGTGTTTTAAGATAACAAAATGTTTAAATTTGGTTAAATATCTATTTCACTTACTATTTGGTATCACTTTTAATGTGCGTGAACGTGTCCCACTCAAAGCGTAAACTTGTTCCGTGTTCGGGTCAATATTACGCAACCGACTTGGACTTAAAAAACTTTTTTTTCGATTAAAAACACAAGCTGAGCACCAACTGAATATACAAATTTTTATTTCATTAGCTGCTTCATAAAACCAATGTCTAAAATTTCCTAGGTTCAAACATTAAAATTAGAAAATTCATTGAAAAAATTCTCGTAAATGGGCCTCGGTCTGCCCTACTGTACATGTATTAAGTCAATATAATATTTTTACGTAAACTGTAGTCTTCTTGCCTACATAAGAAACAATCATTACAATCGAAGAAACATTTGGAGGCACCGGCGAGATCATAAGGAATATACTCAACAATTCAGCATATGAAGAATTGAAAGATAAGTACTATATCTTTTCAATCAAATAGTTTGACTTTGGTTATGTTCGTCACTCAGAATGACCGGCAATATGCTGAAGATAAAGCTTCGCAAATTCAACACGGCGCTGATGAAAAAGCCGTCAAAATGCTTCGCGGACGGGCCAAAGCGGCTCTAACCAGAATAACTAACTTTATTAATGTCGAAGGACAAATATTTGATAAATTTGATTTAAGAAACAAAAGTGCAGTACAGCTGGATTGGTCTTATCTCATCAGTTTTATAATTTTTGTAGTAATAACTGTACATAATAATAAAGACATTATTATTATATACAGTCAACTCTCAATAACTTGAAGTCCCAAAACGTTCGAGTTATAATAATTTCGAGTTATGGGAAATTTCTACAGCAATCTTAAGAGTTTGAGATCCAATAAAAGCTTTGAGATAAAAAAATATTTGAGTGTAAGCTTCGAGTTATCGAGATTCTACTGTATATAGTATGTAGTAATAATATTAATGGTAGAATATCAGCAAAAGTTTAATGGACATTTAAACATATGATGCTAAACTCTCTAACATTGTCATTACAAGAGAAATTATTTCACTTTGGTGTTATAACAAGCCTTAGCGGTATCGCAACTTTGCGTCGTTTTTCGAGTTTGAAATTAAGGGACAAATTACACAAGCATATCATTTCTTGTAGTTTATTATTACGCATCTCCAGCGCTCCGTACTCATGCAAAATATTGCCAAGACAAGTCACAAAACTAGATTGCATGCAATAGTTATTAAAACTGCCCACTATACAATTTCGGAAATTAATCTTTTAAATTCCAGTCAAAAACTTGCTAAATTAAGAGGTCGTAAATTTTGAATTATTTTTATTCACACTGATTTTGAAAATGCTCTCATAACCATTCTACGTTTTTCGCTTCAGAAAAAGATGTTATGAATCATCATGCAGCGCAAAAGAATTAAAACAAGAGAAACATCAAATATATTTTATAGATTTAAATCTCGAAAACGATAATTATCTAGATATGTAGGAAAAACTGAAATTACGCCCAAAGGTCCGGGACCAAATTTAAATATATCTTGAATAAATAAATTGGACTGATAAATCTTCTTGGATACACCACTTCTAAAATCCACCTGAGAAAGTAAGCCCATCAGCACTACGTACTTCTAACTTCGACGAAAGGCACATTTTCATACTTATTAATATCCTTCTCCCACTTAAACAACGCAGAAAATTCTTGCTTCATAAACTAATAAAACTCCATAATCTTCTCTTGACTAAATTTTTTTTTTCACGATGTTATGTCTTGCTAGAGTAGATCTGGAGAAGATTGTCTTCATTTCCATAAATATTTATTCAGTGATGATTTATTCATCAGTAAAACTTCCGTAAAAGATTAAATAAAAACCGAATGCTCAAAGACGATTATTTGAAGCATTCTTAATTGTAAAACAGAACTCAAATTCACTTACGAGTAAATTTCTTTAATAAGCACCCTCGAGGAATTTAAAAGTTTGTCATGATATAATTCTGTTCTTTGCATTCTATATATTTCATCTTCGCCTTTGAAGCTAAGTATGTATGAACATTATTAATTTCTGACAACATGTTCATTACTTAACATAGTTGCAGTTTAATTGTAAAGTGTAACTAATGCTAATATTTAAGAAGTAAATATTTTAGCGTAAATGAGTACAATAAAATGTATAGAATTGCTGTAGTGATGGAGGAGGAGGGGGAGTGCCGGTCCACCAAATATTTGATTTATTATTTGAAGAGTAGTGCAAATGTAATGTAACTGGGAGGCAAAGCACCTCATTTTAAAATGTGTCCACTTTTAAAACAAGAACTGAGATAAAAAATCCGAGTTTTTTTTTTTTTTACCTAAAAAAATATTTATCTACCTTGAACAAGATATGCGTTCCCCCCCCCTTTTTCTTAACTACAGCACTGTGTATGTGCAGCGTGTCTCCGTTTAACGTACAAGACCTCCATTTTTTCACCGTTAGTCCAATATGCATATGTCCTGTTGCAAAAATGATCAAAATACTATGCTGAGTTAAGATGGGAAAAGTCTGAAGCAAAAAAAAATAAATAGCGCAAAAAATTCGAAATCTAAATTTTTATATAGTCCCTAAATACCCTGTTTCATTTGAAGAAAGCGCAATCATGGAAAAAAATGACATCAGTACAACCAAAATTCATTGAGATAAGAAACGCTGCGTTTTTTGACTTACACCACTTAACACTCGCAGTCAATTGTACCTTTAGGGGAAACACAGCAACTTACAAGGATTTTTAAACTGTACGTGTGCACAGTGTGATTTTTCAAATTGTACGAGCTTTTGTAGTGTATTATTACGTATCAAAGCGTAACATTTGCAATTGTTTTTCATTAGCAATGAAAATACAGGATGCGGCAAAAAAACTCGGGCAAAGAATGCATCATTGTATAGAACTAAACTAATATCTTTTCATCGAGGTATTTTTTTCTCTTTGTTTCTCTCTTTAAATGGAAAATAACTTAAAATGTTTGTCCTAATTTATGTATTGTTTTCGGCCTTTTCACAATGTCAAGCCAAAGATCTGCTATTTTTACTTCCTTTTAAAAAAAGGAAGTAATTCACGAAAAAAATTTCACTCAAAAATCGACCTTAATTTCCATTTTGCTCACCCCCGAATGAATGTTGAGTTCTTTTTTTTTTTTTTGTTTTCTACCCGACCACACGTGCATATATACCCAAGAATGTATAGACGCCCGAAATACCCATTTTGACGATTCCCGAGTTAATTACAACAAGTTTTCTCGTGACGTTTGTATGTACGTGCGTATCAGCGTATGTACGTATGTATGACGCATAACTCAAGAACGGTATATCCTAGAAAGTTGAAATTTGTTACGTATCCTAGTGGGGTCTAGTTGTGCACCTCCCCTTTTGCTTGCATTCGGGTGTTTCTAAATGGGTCTTTTTCCCCTTTTTGGGGGAAAGTGATTGTTAATTTCGATGCAAACTCAAGTGGTGTTATAACTTGGCAGACACTTGGCGATATATCGCCAATCTTTTGGCCGCCAAGTTTTGTCATCAACTTGCGACAAATTTGGCGATTTTTTTTAAAATCTGGTTTTAATTTGGCCACTGTTGGTAATATTTAGAAAGTCAAGTATTGAATCGCGTTAAAATTACCAATAATGGGAAAATGACATTAAATTGGAGTGAAAAGAAGTCACGTGATGCACACATCAGCTCGTTTTAAAGTTGTCTTAGTTGAGAGAACGACATTTTGTCTGCTTCATGTGCCTCGGCAAGCAGGGTCTGATGCAATCTGCCGTTTCAAAGAGCTTGGAAAAGACAGTTGACCCCCAAGAAATGACAAAAGCGCACAGTAAACGCTTACATTAATCATAAGGCCATCAAAAAGCGAGTACAATGAAATACTCGGAATTCCACGTGTTAGTTTGCTCTTGAAGTGGGAATATGTGATCGGTCAGAGTGGTTTATGGGAAAAACAGAGCTCGGGCAAAAGATTTATAACCGCCAAATGTGCAGCTTTTCACTGCAGTAAACAAACTCAGGCGGCTCGAAACATGCCAATAACGTTTGAGACGGGCCACAAGTCAGCGTTGAGAGACATTCCATTCGATGATAAGAAGCTCTTTACCGTTAAACCTGCTCATATGAGTGCGAAAATGTGTACTAGTTTACTTCGTATGACGATATACAAAATTTATCAATAAAATTAAGCCAATTAAACATTTAAGCCTTATATTGAGAAGAATCGTCATAATAATTATGTTAAATGGAGTACTTCAACAAACGAAACCATAGTCTTATGCTGAACTAGTGTAAATTCATTGACATTTTTAGATAGAAGATATAGTTATCCGGGTGGTACACAGTTTTTTTCGCCCGGGGCGATGAATGTATTTGCCGCCCTTTCATTAAAACAGATCTAATACTATAAACCACTGAAAATTTTTGAACTTATGATTGAAAACTTCTTTTAAGGAAGAAAGGAAACTAATTTAATTCGTATTCTGCCAACAAAAAAGGGAGGGAGGGGTGTTTTGTGAAGGCGGTTTTAGCCTTTGTTGAAGTTAGCAAATCGAGTTCTTGTGCAGAAATGTTTCCTAAATTTAAGTTTAAAAATAGAATTTAAGTCCATCACGTAATGAGGAAGGTTCAGGTGTTCACTACGGAAATATTTCAACTTTGAACACTGAGAAGTGAAGTTTAGTTTTCCAAAATCTTACAGTTTGGAGGGGTTTTTTCTTTGCCGCCACTAATAGACGGAAAATAATGATTCCCTTACCGAGATTTGTTTTCACATTAAGGGTGCAAAATCTCCGCTCCCAAAAGTATGCCACGCCCCCTCCGTCCCACCCTAGCTATGCCACTGATTTATCCTCTCCCCCTCCCCCCACACATATCTATGAACACGTCTCTAGGTTGATTAGCACAAAGAATATTATGTGAAGAGGAAAATCATGCAGGTTTTATTGAAATATTCAGAGACAATTTAGTAACTAAATTTAACACAGGTGTTTTTTTAAAATCGTAGAGTCGTCGAACAGAGGGGTATTGGAGCCAAAAAGCTGGCCAAAAGTAGAAATGTCAATTTTACCGATTGGTGTCGGCCTTAAGTCTCAAAACAGGTGGATAAACATGCCATCATGTGGAAGTGTTCTTTGTGCATTGAAACTATCCATAACAATTTGCCAGCAGTCGGAACTTAGCACTTTCATGATTCGTTTGTCTTTGTTTACGACATGCGAGATTTTCAATAAACCTTCAGTCTTATTTTTTGCGTTAAATTTGTGTTAGAAGAAAAAAATATCATGATTTGGCCTTGGGAAGGTTCTTAGTCTATTTTTTATCAATTTTTATTTTTTAAGACTTAGTACTTTTTTAGTGAAATTCTTGACGCCTCTCAAAAATTGCCATCCATTTTTTCTTTGACATTTTTTTTATAAATGAATGGTTTTAAACACTTTGTACTCATTTGTACTGTTTCTAAGATATACCCTATGTTACTTTAGAATCTCTACTTTGATAGTCTGCAGCAAAAGTTTGCCCGAGTTTGCCCGAAAAAATAAAAAAGATATTAATATAGAGCACATTATTATTTTCATAATTTTGAGCTTTTTCGATGACTTTTAGGTTTTATGGCTTTAGTCATGTGTTCGACTCAAAAGCAACTACAAAATATAATAAAAGACAATACACGAATCCTGTCTGATGTAAAGTTCAAGCAAATAGAAATGAAATTAGCTGAAATTATATATTTCTCTTATAGGAAAATATCGAAATTGAAAAATATCACCCCGTTTTATTTCTGGGTCTGACTTTGAAAGTCCGTAGCATCAAATTGTCTCCCTATAGTCTAATTTATAATATCCTGTAGTTGTTTTCAATTTTTGCACCTGACTGAAACTTGTGAACCGAAAAATAACCCAAAAAATGAAAATTTATGAAATTAATAGTCTGCTCTATTTATAGCTTTATTTTTTTTCTGTGCAAACTCGGGCAAACTTTTGCTGCAGATTGTCAAAATAGGCAGTATTATAGGAAAATTTGGAGGTAGTACGAATGAGAAAAGAATACTTAAAACATTCACTTACAAAAAAAGAAAAAAAAGATGGGGATGTGTCTTTGTGAGGCTCGAAGAAAAGCATTAAAAGAAATAATAAAAATATATCATGTAAATTGGTGAATAATGGAGTACAAACCTTGCTCGAGCCCTTCCATAGTAAATGTTTCTTCTAATACAGTGGTTCCCAACCTTTTTCACGTCTTGACCCTTTTTTCACCAACTAAACAATCTGCGACCCCCTATATATATGTGCGTATGTGAGCGCATAATTTACATAATAACTCATGGCGCTTGATACATTTTATTTGAGCTTAAGGGAGGCAACACACAATGATTGTAGAAATTAAAAAAGATTGCAGAGATAATGTTAAACGTACATTTTGACACTTTTCTAATTCTTGTGTCCTAGAAGTGAAAATGCAGGACTTGGTTTCTGGAGGAGCTGAGGTCGTAAAAATCTTATAAAATCAAGCTCAGAGATTCTGTCTTTGAAACTTTTCAAAATTTAACTCCTAAAAATGATGTTTTAGAATATTTTTAACGAGAGGGGGATCGTGGATGAACTCTAATTCTTTGAAAATGAAAATCAAAAGCTCAGTTTTAGACCATCTTTGTTGAAGTTTTGTGAAGAGAAGGGGTTCAAGTTTGAGGTCCTAAAAACGCAATTATAAGTCATCTTTGGAAACTTTAGATAACAGATTTGACTTGGGAACCTCTCCCATATTTTTTTTTTTCGGAATAGAGTTCCAAAAGCGAAGTTTTAGACGAGTTTTGATATATAGGGAGAAAGAGGATGGGGGGGGGGGGACTTCCAAGGAACTTGATGTTTTAAGTCCCAAAAACAGAATACTGCCGTGCTAAGCGCAAAAGTCGTATCTGCATCTCAATTAAAAATGAGTAATAGCCGTTTAAAGTTGTGTGACTCCATGCATTTGATACAAATGCAACTTTTTCAGAATTAAAAAAAAAAAAAATCTGTATCTCAGAGTCAAATTGACGCGAGATTTTCAGTTTATTAGTGCATTGTATGTAGCCTATTTCGAATCGAGCCATGTGAAAAAATTCTTTAAAAAAAATACTTTTCAATTTTTTACAAAAAAGAGCGCCCGTCCCATCCTTTGTATGCGCCAGAAAAAGTTTTTCCTCTCTTCTGTAAAATTATCATAATGTGACTTACGTCCTTCTGGCTCTGAGGTACAGAAATGACCATAAAACATTGTATTTAGGTAAAATATGTAACAACGTATCACTTAATGACAGTAACTCAATTTTGCAAAAAAGTGCAAATAAGGCTTTGGTTCTTAGCACAACAGAATAATAGATTATCTTTGATGAGAAAGCGAAATATTCGGAGACCATCTCCCGGACGTTTTATGAAGTTTTGAGTCTTAAAACGAAATTTTAAGAAAACTTTAAAACTGTGAGGGAGACAATAGGCACTACTATAAAATTTTTTTCGAAGTTAAAATCTTGAAAACCCATTTCTTGACTAATTTTTGATGAAGTAAAGGGACGGGATGAATGTTCGAGGATTTTCTCGGAATATTTCTAAAATTAAATCCTAAAAACGCAATTACAGGATATCTTTCATGATAAGAATTATGGTTTAGAAAATCTCCCTCAGAGAATATTTGAAATGTAAGTTCCCCAAAAACGAAATTTTAGACGATTTTAGATTACGTTAGAGGGATGTGAATTCGGAATTCTTTTACGAAAATATGGAGAGATAGAACTTCATAAAATAAAATGTAATACAATTTTAGAGTAGGGAAGGGGGGGGGGAGTTGCTGAAACTCCATATACTTTCAACTGAATTTTCCATTGAGCTCAAGTATTGATACAGCTCTAAAATGCGATTATTTCTCTATGTATTTTAATTTTTAAGTTATGTAATGATATACTTTTAAATGTAGAGATAATGTCGAGACCTCCTAAAAAATGAATTGCGACCCCCCCCGGGGGGTCGCGACTCACAGGTTGGGAACCCCTGTTCTAATATCTCTTTTAACGCGAAAAATAAGACAATGACGGTTTGTTGAAAAACTTTAATGGTCCCAAACAAGGGAAAAAAAAATCATTAAATTCCTACTGCTGATCAATTTTTATGGTTAGTTTCAATGAAAAAAGAACGCTTTAACTTACTGTCATGTTTATTTACCTGTTTTAATAATCAGGACCGACAATAACCAGTAAAGTTGATAATTTCGAGTTTTGGCTTGCTTTTTGTCTCAAATACCCGTTTGTGCGTCGTTCATATCATTTGCCATTATAATTTACTGTCATAGTTATTACTTAAAGCAGTTCCACTTTTTCCACTGCCGTTTCCTGGAAACTAAAAAAAAAAGTTCACACTTTGCTTCCTTGATTAAAAGTACTCTTTCGAATAAGCATACACACTCACACACATTCGTGTTTTTCGACGAAGACTACTTATCCTGTTACTGAAGCATCAAGAGCGAATCGCGAAATTACGAGCCCATTACTTTCAAACAAATGAATTAAAGAAACGGCTTAAGGGCGTCTGCTTAGTGCTTCATACCTAAGCTTTTGCCTTATGTTTCGAGTCTAAACGCCCCACTGCTTGAGGTCTCACGCTACTGTCCAAAATTTATTTTTTAAGCTTACAGTTTGTTGGTAATCTGTTGGTAATGCTCCGTGTTTGAAAATTCCAGACTGATGAGTTTGCAACATGGATAAAACTGCAATCCCTGGATCTCATAAGCGGAATGTCGGTACATTGCATGTAAAATGATCTATTCTTCCGCACACACTTTGGACAATATTACCCTTGACTGGAAAATTGCCCGTCAAGGTAAGACGGGTTACCTGGTTTCCTCTAGAAACCAGGTAAGCAAGCGTGTACATAAAAGATTATATACAATGTATGATGAAAATGCATAGGAGAAACAATAATAATGAAATAAAAAATTGGCAGGTACTCCGCGTTGCTTCCCCACGGCATTATAACGTTCCTTATCACAAAATCAATGGTTGTGAAACCAGAATGAATAAATTAAACACGCTTTCTGTTTTCTTTTGTGCAATATTAAAAAACAATAATTGTACAATTGATAAATTATTGAAAATAACTAATTAGGACCACTAAAAACTCAAATTTAAGGGGAAACTTACGCCCCCCTCCTGAAAACAAATGCATAGCTGTTTCCCCCTTTTCAATATTATTTTTTAATGTTTGTCATCAAATATTGTATTTAATTCATTTAATTGTCCTGTTGCTTGTTTTTGTAGTTTTTTTACTACGTATTCGTATTTCAAATTTCATATTTAAAATTAATAATAATTTGAGTTCCTTTTTCATCAAAAAAAAAGACTCATGTGTTATTCAAAACTAAATTTTTCTTTGTTCATGTAAAAATCCAAGTATTTCCTTTTATATAACATTATTTAGGATTTTTTTTTACCCAATAGCACTTTTGAAAATAAGACTTTTGCCGATTCCCAATTTAAAATAAGAGTACGCTGAAAAGCAAACTGCTTTGGGACTGCTCTAAATGATTGTAATTACTTTCTTTTAGTATTTATAGAAGGATAAATATGTAATGCATCTCAAAAATATTACATTCTTTAAATATTTTCATTACAACTCTATTTACTCAAGGGGAAACAACTATATTCAAGATCTCCTTTCACTTATTAGATTGGATTTCGCAAAGTTTATCTGCTGCATATGGTTTTCTATCCTAACGTACTTTATCAGAAAAGTGCAAGAAGTAATATACTATGCATTACTATTATTATTTAGGGAGTTTTATCTTCATTATGTGTTATCCAAAAATATGAGAAAACAGTACTTTTACACGAATGGTTAACGGTAACGAACACATGAAGAATAAATATGAAAAGGTAATGGTGTATTGTTTTTGGGAAAAAAAAATATTTGGTTAAGTGACCTGCTAAAGCTGGAGTTTGTTTTTGTATGAACAAACGTTTATAATGAGACATAGCATAGAACTTTTTCATGTACCATGTTTGCAATTCGTAAATAAACACATTGATGAATCTAAAATTATTTAGTCACTTGGTCAAAATTTTAAAGGATAAAGTGTGTATCCTTATATATTATTTCTGTAGCCTGTTTTTGGTTTCTACGCCAGATTTTCCTCAATTCTTGATCGATTTCTTTGATTTACACCTTATTGTAAAGCTTATCGTGCAGGCTACTGGCGAAAAATAGACCCACGGTCTAAAAATCGTTTTTTCGGGCAAAAAACCTGTTTTAGAGAACCAGAATGAGGTTTTCGGTTAAATTTATAACTTTAACTTGTACTGTTACCGACAGAGCTGAATAGCTTGATCGGCAGAGCGTTTGACTGGTAACCAGGAGAATGCGAGTTCGGGCCCACGTCCGGACATTCTGCATCAAAAAATTAGAAAAATATCGCGTATTACAATGAATAACAAATATGAGGGTATACATGAGGTAGAAACGCTCCTAGCTGTTATGAAAACTTGATGCAACACGAAGCGAAATTGATACTTAATTGTAAGGGTTTTTTTTTTTTTTAAGCTTTGGCTCCGGGAAGAAAATTAAGGCATAATATAAGCGAAAATATATGTATCAGGTTCAAGATTTCAGACTACATTGGAATTGTTTTTTGTTCAGTAAAATATAATAAATCGTATGTTGAAATATAGATTCTTCTAATGAGTTTCTGACTCTTTGTACAAATAAAAAAAATACTACCTCAATTTAAAGGGTAATATATATATTTTTCTTCTTTTTTCAAAAAAAAAAAAAAAATAGCGTAACAAAATTTTACTACATTTGAAAAGCTACGCTAAAAAAAGAACTTAGTTCAAATTATTTTGCATTTTAACCGTGCTGTTAAATGATAAACACGTCCTGCCATCTAAGTTATAACGGTTCAAACAGCCTGCGATAACAAATTGTAAAAATTTTCAAAAATAAAAACACTTCTCGGCAAGGAAAAAAAAAATTATCGGTGGGGTTTTTTTTTTTTTTTTTTTTCGGTAAAGCGTTCGGCTATAAACTGTCTGAACTTTGCGCCAGTTCGGGCTGTCCGACATAATAGCAAATTTACAGTAGTATTACGCAGTACATGTACTCATAACATACAACAGATAACACACGTAATAAAATAAATGCAGTGGGAATGCTTTTTGGTGTTTCGACTCCTTTATGCAGGCTACCTTTATCAGTCAGATAAGTTGACTGCTAATCGAAGGGTGTTCTTCCCTTTTTTTCTAAGCTTTGACTCCGTCCAGACCACTGAGCATAATGTAAGCATAAAAAAAAGTATTAGATATCCCTCAAGGGAATCCTTTTTGTGCAGAAAAACATTTTCATTGTATGCTGAAATGTAGATTTTTCTATAATAGCAGTGTTCGACCTGTTGTACAAATGAAAAAACTATATGCCAGATCTTCCTCATTCTTTAATAAAATTCCATGTTTTACGAATAATTTTAAATCGCTTCATGCTGGCTAATGAAAAAACATAGACGCATGATCTTATGATATTTTTTCGGCGAAAAATTTTTACTGTGTTTTAATACGCATTCCTTCAATGAATAGCATTCGAAAAGGAAGGCACAGTTGCTAGGTTTGTTGGAGCGTCGTACTGTTAATCAGAATGGCGACAGTTCGAATCCGAGCCACTAAATATCTCTTTAATGTTTCTTTTGTTTCCGTCAGATGCTCACATGGGCAGGACTGTATTTGCCACAACCTGTTTTTTCACATGCAAAATTACTGGTTTTTCACGTGTCACTCAGCCACACTTTTAATGATATTTATATCTGTATTGAAAATACGTACAACCAAAAGGGGAGCGAAGGTCAAATTATCACAACGTTGTATTTAACGAGGATTTGTTACTGATGTCTTCAAATTACATGCCTTCTCTTGTGCGCTTACTTTGTTCCGTTTACTTTTTTCGGTTTTTCTTCATAATATTCTTTCTTTGAAATTTTTAAAGAGCGAAATGCCTTATGAAACGATTCGAAGTACAGTGCGGAGTTCCGCACGGGTCGACTAGTACCTACGTGCTTTGTTTATTATTATTTTTATTGATTTATTATTATTTTTTTAACCTTAAAATAGTTATACACTATTATTTTCTTAATAATGTGTACTTTCATTGTTCTGGTGTTTCACTTCTTGCATATTTTAGCACGCACAAAACCGACTTGATAATCTTTCATTCAACATGCAGATGTAAAAGCAGAAACGTAACAAGATTTTAAAGGCAAATAGAATGTTTATAATTTAAAATAAACTCACCCTTAACTGGCAGCTGGAAAAAAAAGTCGAAAAATTCTTGCCAGAAAATATTTTTGTTCATTCACAAGCTACTAAAGATAACACCAACTAAACAAGTAAGCGGTCAACGGTAAAGCTGGCATCTTATTGTAAATGTTTATAATATAACAACTACATGTCTTACAATTTTTGAATTTGCAGACTAAATTATAGTGAAAGTAGCATGAACTAGAAAGTCCAGCTCACTAAACCTTTCGGATTATAAATTACTTTTGAATTTAAAAAAAAAAAACTTTTAAAAAATAACCAGGAACTAAAAAGCAAAAAATAACTGATTGCACTTACATTCTATTTTCTACCCAAACATAGAAATGAAATTTATTTTACAATTCCAGTACAAAAATAAGTAAACTAAACACCGAATTATAAAATAAACACTGATTTAAATTACTATACGATGAATTATTTTAAATACCTAACTAATTGTATACGATCTCTTAATTTTTAATAACCTTTTGAATGTCTCCTATAAACAACTACATAACGTAACTGACAACCCACCGAATCCTGAATTAAACACTAATTTAACTATACGCGAAACTACTCAGTTACGTTAGGTAGTAGTTTATAGGAGGCCCCGACTTCAAAAGGTTATTAAAAATTAAGAGATGATATATAATTAGTTAGGTATTTAAAATAATTCATCGTATATTAATTTAAATTAGTGTTTATTTTATAATTCGGTGTTTAGTTTAGTTGATTTTTGTACTGGAATTGTAAAATGAATTTAATTTCTATGTTTGAGTAGGAAATAGAAAGTAAGTGTAATCAGTTATTTTTTGCTTTTTAGTTCCTGGTTATTTTTTGAAAGAGGTTTTTTTTAATTTAAAAGTAATTTATTTTTTGCTTTTTAGTGATGTAAATAACACGGCGAGCGTCTCGGTGACTTCCGACGACTGTGAAGAAAGGCTTTTTCAAATGCGTAACGATGTACAAAAAAAAATGTCTTCATCATTAGTTCAACTTTATTCAAAGTTTGCTTTCCGAAAGCAAATAATGCACGAGTCCTTAAAAAATAAAAAATAAAAAAAACGAAATCGCTTTAAATTTAATATTGTAAAATTGTTGTAAATTTTAGAATTGTAATATTGTAAATTGTAATTTATGTTTCGCAATACGCGTCATGTAACTCGTGATAAAAGTCGCATGTTTCTTCACATGGCCCCACTATAGATGAAGATTAAAAATTCCACTAGAATGAATTTTATGTTTGCTTCAGAAAATCCTTAATTCAAAATCTTCATTATCATTACTCTTAATAATATATGTTTTTAGTACTTACTTTAACTATAGGTAAAGAAAGTATATACCTTTGATTTCTTTGTTTTATGGCCTTTGTTTATCAATGGGTTCTTATATTTAATCGTTTGTGAGGGAAATTGCATGAAATTTATTGTTTTACCCTTAACTTTTCCCTAAAGAACAAATAGGGTAAATCAAACATTTGGAACCTAAGTTAGACCAAAATTAAACAAAACCATCAGTTAACAAAAAAAAAGCATAAAAACTGGTTCACTAAGTGAGACGATATACAAAGTTAATAAAGTACAAATCGATTTAAATGTGAGTATGACATATGAAGAGTTCCCTCAATTGTATCAAACCTAAACTTGATTACCATTAGACCGCCGAGGAAGTATACCTTTCCAAAAAAAAAAAAAAATAATAATAATAATCGGTCCAGTAGTGTTGGAATAATTCGAAAACATACATAAAAAGCCGCAATACCAAATAATAACCTAATTTTTTGAAGTCGGTTAATAAAACAGTTGCACCTTTAATGGACTGTAAGTTCACTTATGTATTTAACGGAGTAGAGAAAAAAAGAAAGAAATTCCTCTACTGATAAAATACATATCTGTGTAAAGCAATGGACTTTTCTTCAGTTACTATACACATCTTTCCGAACCCCATATTAAATCAGTACTGCATGGCACAGATAGCACAAGCTAGAATGAAATTTTTATCACAAAGAGAAATAATTAACACGCAAAGCATCAGTGGTAAACCGATCACACGACTTTTAATATTGCGCGCAGGCACTTGTCGGAAGATAGCTCTTTCTACCGCTCGGTCATGGAAGCTCACTTTGAATCTTTTCCTCTCCGTACAAACCAAAAAAGTGGTTCATTTTCTTGCTAAACCGTTTCAATGAGACAACTTTATAACTTTTCTCTGTAAGTGTAGCTTTGTATGTGTATGAGTGATAAATGCAGATCTCGTGCATTACCTACTGCCGTGTTTCTTAAAAATATATTTATACAAAAAAAAAAAAAAAAAAAAAAAATGAGTAACTTTGCTTAGAACCGATTTTAACTCAAACTTGAAGGGAGATGTTAATGTAATTGTAAGTTGCATTTAAAAAAAAATTCATTTATGTCTTTAATTTTTTCATTGATAATTCTTAATCATTACTATGTTTAAGAAGAATTTTTCAAGTAGGGAAATATTATACACAAACTTATTTGCAATGTTCATTGATAGACTACTGAAAATTTTCAATGAAATCCCAAATATACCTTCGTAAAACTTGTCGTGTGACATAAATTACAGTTCATTTACCATATAGTTAGTTCTGTGACGTGACAAACAGTTTTTGTTTTAAACTATGTATGCACTACTAAAGCATTATGCATTACTACTAGTGTTCAAAAGTGTCAGTGGAGTTTTAAAATATAAACTACTCTTTCCCAACTGTGGAAAACCATTACAACAATATTACATGAAATACACCGCCAGCTCAGTCATTTCCAGCAGAGGACTGCAGTTTCGTGCTTATTAGCACTCATCAGCTCGGCATAGGAAAGTGACTGAGCTGGAGATGGAAAACCTCTTAAGGAAGCCAAGAGTGCCAAACAGACTGGTAGCTAATAACTGGTGTTTGGCACGCTTGGCTTCCTTAAGAGGTTTTCTATCTCCAGCTCAGTCATTTTCCTATGCCGAGCTGATCAGTGCTAATAAGCACGATACTGCAGTCCTCGGCTGGAAATGACTGAGCTGGCGGTGTATTTCATGTAATTCTGCTTTAGCCCTGGCTAATGGGAGGTAATTTACTGAACATTACAACAATATTTGCACGTTCACTTACATTTGATCTTAATTATTGATTTATTTATTTCTTTTTTAATACTACATCAGAAGGAAAATGAATCATTGTTAGCATAGTACGACACAATAATAGCAAATCAGTTAGTACTTCTAGGAATCAATGTTCGAAAATTTTGTTTAATTCAACTCCTTGCTTTTTAAAGTCCAGAAATATTTTCCTTTATCATAGTTATAATGATTTTCTGATATGCTTAGTCGAAAACTTGAAAAAATTAAATATGATGTCAAATAATTTTTAAAAAGTTAAAAGTTAACCGCACAAATATTTTAAAGAAATAATTAAACAACTTTACACACGATGCATTGAATAAATAAATATTTTTTTTAGTCATTTTTCCTAAACAGATGAAACAGTCTTTAACACTGTTAGAAAGGATATAATACTTCAAATTCAACGAAATTACATAATATATTGCCTATCTGTAAGAATAAAAAACATGTATCAACCACGAAGAGATTTAGTGTTGCACAAAATAAAAGAGGATTTTAAATTTGTAATATTTTTAAACTCATTACATGCAGCAATCACAAAAAAACAAATAATTTTATTCGCACTATTAATCATTACTTTCAGAAAAAAAAAGTCTGCATTGAAATTAGGAAAAAAAACACATTTAGAATAGCAGTATACCCGTTCCTCTCTTGTAAAACGAAACGAATTAACTGCATGGAAGAATTATTTTTATGAAAAGAATGCAGCAACAGATGTTTCTTATTGGGCTCCTTCTATTTACTCCCACGCATTTCGGAAGTTATGTTCTGTAAGATTTTTCTGTTTGTACATTCTTTACCCTTTCAGCTTTATTAAGAACGCATAAACATGAATGTCAAAAAAATTTGTGATGCTTCCTATCCATATAGTTTCCTTGTATATTTTAAATGCTTTAATTATGTTTAAAATTATATTTTGGGTCAAAGTTGAAAATTCTGATAATATTCTTTGGAAGTGATGTGAAGATGATTCACAAATTATAATATACGTGTTATTCAGAGCTCGCAGTAAACATTTATAGTATTAAATATTTCCTAATTAACATAGGTGGCAGTGAGAAGCAAAAGAATGTAAGCGGAGTTTTTTAAGTTTCGAGAAACATACGCATTTGAAGTTGAGATCCTAGATAGATTTTTATTTTAAAAAAAATCTAAATCTTAATGTACTTTGCATTGTTTAACCAAGCAAATTCTTGAATTTCCGTAGTTATTTCCCTAAATTTTATTTAATGACAATGAAGAAAAATGATTTTGATTTAAGTGGTTTCGTGTGAAACTACTGCCGTAGACGAACATTGTTAGCACCAGTACCTCTTCCAGCAGGTGCCTTGTTTAAATTAAAAGTTTTTATTTTTTTTCTTTACGATTCCTGATTCCTTGCTGAAGATTGTGCATTCTCTGATAATTTCCAAATGATTTGGTTGAAGTATTTACTCCTACTATAATTGTGCTTGCAAACAGAGCCTTACAATATTTTCATGAAGCGAAAATTATTGTTGTTAACAATTTAACTGAATAGTTGTTATCAAGAGTAATACATCCTGCCCAAGTGCTGAATCTCTTCGACTCTATAAGGACACTCTGCTCAAAAAAAAATCAGCTTGGTTTTATTACAACTTCTGCATTACATTAAAGCGTAACAGCGAAATAGCAAAGACCATACATTACCAACAAATGGTGTTAGAATTACGGATAAAACGTTCAGCAAAACAACTCTAACTACAGTGTTTATACTATCAGTGCCCTAAGTTTGCCTTAATTAAAGAATTTAAAAAAAAATCGTTGTGTATCCTTTTTTACAGTTAGATAGAAAAGTTAATTGCTGTCCGATAAGGCCATAGTCGACCTTATTAGGACTCCAGTGTCATTTTTAAACCTTCATCGGGTGGAGAGTGTGATCTTGTGCTAAACATGCTGCACATATGTGTACGAACTATGCTCAGAAGAGACCACGCTTCCTCCCCAAAAAAAGCAGAAAATAACAACGTATCAGTGCACCAAAAAAAGCAGGGACAGCAGTTAACGCTAACATTTCATTTAAAAAAATCTAATGCAGATCTAATTTAATGCATGTTTTCAATCAATTGAAAAAATCTAACACATGTTTTCAAAGTGAAACGTTTTTTCTCATTTCTAAGCTAAGTGTTTGCCTCCTAAATATAAGTATAATAAAACGTCCTTTAACACCACTTTTAAGATCTGTATAAAAGTGAGAATTTCCATACAGTTGCAGAAAGCACATTGCTGTCTTCTTAACTTCTATGTGAAATAATTTTTATCTTCTAGTACCTGTTTTTATAAAAAACTGAAACAATTTGCAAAAAGGAACAGACGTACTATAAACTTCGTTTCAGAAGAAGAAAAACAGATATCAAGTATGTGTGTGTGTGTCAAAATGTTCAGAATCATTGCAATTTATTTTGAATGTTCAAAGTATTTTTACCAATTTTAATTGTAACAAAAAATATCTGAAGACGTACTTTTAAAAACAGTTTCAATTAATACAATTTTAAAATCTAAAACTGAATGAAATCTAAGCTTGCAATTTTTGCAATGAACAAATGCGTATCAAAAATTATCTAGCAATCCTGACCTGAGTTTTTTTCATGCAAGTATATTTTTACATACTTCATCACTTGGAAAATTAAATGCAGCGAAGAAAAAGAGTGCATTGTTTTTGCTTCTTTCTGTGCAACTTCGAGTACTTTTAAACTTAATTAGCGACTGCTCGTTTATTTCCTTAGTTAAATCTCTCTTTTGACTTTTTCGGTTGTTTTTGCAGCACCAAGACTTGTTCTGCGTTATTTATATTTTAAAAGATAACGAATGCAATGTTTCTGCTAAGAGTTTTTTCTTGAAATTGTTTGCACGTGAGACACCTCACAAAAGAAAACGTTTCACACTCTTTGCAGTTGTAAGCAAAGATTTTTTTTCTCACATATATTATGCGCATTATTTTTTCAGCAAGTTTTCTTTAATCTTACTTGTGTCCCTCCTCATTTGAAATCATTTGCTTTTAGATTTAATTCGAAATGTCTTACCACAATTAATAGAATCGACGTAAACCTATAAAATAACTCAAAAGAAAATACGTCTATGGATCATGAGCGAGAAAATAGTAGAACTAATATATTTTAGTCATTTAAAACCTCATGCATATGTACAGTGGCTCCCAAAAGTCTTCGTACACCTACGACTTTCAATGAATTAGGCCCCTATCTATTGGTTAGAATTAATATTTTGGAATAAGTATTTAATTACAAAATCTATGATCTATTTTTAACAAAACTACGTGAAAATTTTTAAAAATGTAATAAAGCTTAATTTTTAAAAAATCAATAATCAAAAAGTACAAGAAATTTTGTCACAAAAGTATTCGTACACTTTGAAAAAATGTCTACAAATTGGTAAATAATGTATTTTTTCATTAAATTAATATTTAGTAGGATATCCTTTAGATTCACAACAGCTTTTAATCTTCTAGGAATAGATTTCACTAGTTTTTTTGTTATTTCTGAGTCAATTTTCATCCACTCATCCATCATAACCGTTTTTAGTTCACTTTTCGTTCTGATGTCATGTTTTCGAACTCTAACCTCTAATTCCCTCCAAATATGTTCTATAGGGTTCAAATCTGGTGATTGGGGAGGTGTCTTCAAAACTTGTCGGCAATTATAGAGACACCAGGAGCGAACGTTGTAGGCCGTGTGCTTAGGATCGTTGTCTTGGTAGAAAACAAAGTTGTTTCCAATACCCAAATTTTGAGCTGAAATTTTTAAATTATCTTTTAAAATATTTAAATAACCTTGATGATTCATGATTTCATCAATAAATACAGAATTTCCAAGTCCTGATGATGACATGCACCCCCACACTAAAACACCTCCACCACCATGCTTAACTGTTCCAACTAGGTTCTTGGAATTAAGTTCCTCATTTTTTCTTCTCCATACAATTATACGCCCATCTGAACCAAAAATGTTGAACTTGCTTTCATCTGCAAATAATACATTTCTCCAATACATTTCGGGTTTATTTCTCATTAATTTTGCAAAAGAAAGCCTAAGCTTTCTGTTTTTCACACTAACAAAAAATTTCTTGCGGGCAGAGCGCCCGTTTAACCCAGCTGCTCTGAGAACTCGGCGAACAGTTTCAGGTGAAATTGCAATCGAATATCTTTCACCAAATTCTGCAGAAATTTTTGCAGCACTCAAACGTGGATTTTTCACAAATTTTCGAATAATAAACCTCTGATCACGTTTAGTTAGCTTCGCTGGTCGACCTTTTCTTACCTTGCTTTCAATCCGTTTTTCTTCTTTAAAGCGTTTTATCACATACTGAACTGTAGAAGGGGATATATCAACTAATTTGGAGATGTTTCGAATTGATTTAATACGAAAATAATGAAAAATAATCAACTTTCGAATGCAGTTAGTTGTTTCTTTACGAATGCGAGTCATTTTTAATAATACGTAGAATATTCCGGAATAAACAAGCAAAAAAGTAATGCCAAACGACTTTTTAAGTGTCACCACAATGAAAAAATAAAATAAAAAACGCCAGACAATTATTTTAATCATGAAATTATTCGAAAAGCTTCAGTGTACGATGACTTTTGTGGCGTGTTATTTCTATGTCTCTTCGTTTTTTGACAAATTTCAAAAATAAAATCAGGAAATATTTAAAAAAAAAAACTACTGGGTCTTATTTAGAATGGCATAGGAATGATGTGAAAAAAAAAAAATTGGACTTCATATTCGAATTCAGTTTCTCGTTATTTTAGTTTTACTACAAAATTTCAAGGTGTACGAAGACTTTTGGGAGCCACTGTATGTATTCAAGAAAAACATAATTTATCGATTCGTTGAAAGATAATAAAAATATAAAAAGTACAGGATTTTTAAAATGTTAAAAGATGGGGAATACCAAATACAAAATCATACCAAAGAAAATTCGTGAAGTAAGGACTGATACGTTATCAGGTTGAAGACGAGACCCTTTTTCCAAGGCTCATTCTGCCCTGTATGTGGAAAGGTCCCCAAAAATACCACCTTTCCCGAGAGCTCAAAAAGCCGATCAGAAAATGAATAAAATCACTAACCTGCTAGCATGAGACCGCACAGTTCCAAAAAGAACCCAATTTGAGAATGCCTGACAGTAAATAGAAAAGCAAAAGTAACTGTTGCAGGAAACGCAAGATGCCAGGTAAAAGAACATTTATAAAATCAGGTGGCAAGAACGAACATTAAAAAAAATTTAAATAGGAAAGAGTAAGATGGTCAAAAGCAAGAACTATATTGCATACTTTCAGCGCAGATCCCATTAGACATGTATAGCTTAGGTGGCCTTCCTGCAGTAAAACATTTGCGCTATACTTATTTCACTCTAATGAGCAATTCCCTACGTGTCTAATATAGAATATTGTGACCTCAGAGCAACAGTAGGATATCTTAGTGTTATTTCTGTGATTAGATGTCTTATTGTTGCTCGGAGGCGATGATTTTTAATGCAGCAAAATTTTGAAATGTATAGTAAAAATACAACAATATCCATGACTTCATACATCATATGCACTGAAAAAAGCAAGGCTGCGAAGTCGGAGTGAGACTCGTATTGCGGTAGAGAAGTCCGAGTCGGAGTTCGTCATGTTCCCTTGAAAACCGCTACTCTGTCAGTGCTTGAGGATTCGGAGGCGGACTTATTTTGGGATAAAAGAGTCAGAGTCGGAATTGAAGAACATAAAATTCTCGCAGTCGGAAGTGGAGCCGGAATCGGTCAGTTTTTCCTCTGACTCTGCAGCCCTACAAAAAGATGCTTGTTGTAACTTTGGATTTTGTGTATGCAGTAAATTAGTCATTTTTGTGGTTTTTATTTTTGCTTTATGAATTTATTTTCTGCACAAAATGAATACTGCGTTTCTTCGTTAACAATGACTAAATTCAAACTAACTAACAGTGTTGTGCCGCTGCACAACGCTTGACGTTCTCCTTTTACAGTCTTCTGGTGTTTGCCGATCCGCACGCAACTGCGACCATTAAAATTCCAAGCGAAGACCCAAACATAAGCAAAACCAGATTTTTACATGTCTTCATAATTCATTATGAGTGTACACTGCACTGGGCGGTTTGGTCAAAGGCAACTTGTTGATTCTGGTCTCAGGTATTTGTTTTCCTACTATTTTGCAGCACATGTGTGATCATACTATTGTCATACTCTGTGGATTAGGTTGTTTTGCTGTCAAAAAAAAAAAAAAAAAAAGGCATTTTTATTGTGACCTGCATACCACTCTCATATGTTTTCATAATTACTTGTCATTTGACATTTGTTTTGTGCATTCCAAAATTTTGTTGATTCTCTACAAAATTTTGCCCGGCTGTGGGGGAGAATGTTGTGCCGCTGCACAACGCTTGACGTTCTCCTTTTACAGTCTTCTGGTGTTTGCCGATTCGCACGCCAGGGCACTCTTCTGTCGCAACACATGGCGCGCAACTCCACGTTTGTTACTTCTCCTTGCCTCATATTTCAAATGTTTCCACTCCTGCGTTTACGTTTGGCAACACGTCACTCCTGTGGCGTTTGCTTATGTTTGGGTCTTCGCTTGGAATTTTAATGGTCGCAGTTGCGTGCGGATCTCGGATCTTGTGTCCCGTTCGTCAATATGAAGAATTCTGAAATGCCCCACTGAGAATTGGGTGTCTGACGTCGTATTCGTGCGCCCACGGATCATGGTGAGTGGTTAATTTGAAAGGGTGCTCCATCATTCATCCAATCGCCTATGTAAGGCAATTACCTTTTAATCATACTGCAATTATTCACGACCGTACACGACCAAACAGGCCGTTGAGCAAACATATGAATGTTATTTTATAGTATAAGATTTTGATATATATATATATATGGAATAAAAAATAATACATATACCTTGATACAATGTTATTATTTGAAACTCACGCAACACTATAAACAGCTTTTGTATCCAAAAACCGTTACTGGATTATAATATGGGCAAACTCTTTTACAGAAGTTTTTTTTTTTTTTTTTCAAAGTTAAACAAGTTTGATGCTCCAATTACGTATTTCTTCTTATTATTATTTGTAATGAAACTTCATCAAATTTGAACATTTTTACATTCGTATCATTTATGTGTGCGCAAAATTTATTATGCTATCCAAAAGGCAATTTTTGGTAGCCATGCTGATGAGCTCTGTCGGCAAATAGCTCCGATTTGACAACAAAATAAAAATTCCATAAGTCAAAACTCAAAATAATAAAGACGCTTTCTTTGTAATTATATACATGCCTTCCACTAGATTTCTCTTATAAATTCTCTAACAACTACAAGCCTAAACTTTTGTGTTTCCTTACAAATAATGATTTGTGATTTACAACAATGGTTTCGATCCTTAGCTAGTGTAGTAAATAAGTCCATGCTTCATAGTTTGAGACGCGTACCAGATTTGAGTGGCTTAATAATTCTCCTTGATGTCTTCGGCTGTAGCTATTTGACAGGGAAATTTCTCTTACGTCTGACTTAATCTTCTTCATCGCTGAACGGCTTAATACCAGCGCCACCTCCGCCTATCTCAGGGGGGTTTTCTTTTCCTTAAAGCTGTCTTTTCTATTTTCTCATTTTCTCCCAATTGTTCCTTATCGTGAGATTTAGGTAAACCATTCCCCGCTTCACCTCTCTTTGTGGTTTAAGATAAAAATAACTTTGTTCATAAAAATATTAAAGATGCTATTTTCCATTGAACAATTGGTGTTCTATCCTTCCGAGATTAGAACAATTTATTAGTTTTATCCATCTTGTGATGTGTCTCAATTTTAGTTTCCTTATGCAACATCCTAACTATTACATTAACTAATCACTTACATCTAAGCTATTTAAGAAATGCAAAGATTTTTATTTGATAAAGGTACATTAAGAGTAGCTTAAACTTTTACTGGGGTCTTATTGTTCTTCTTTAGCTTCAATATATATTCTTTTAATGATGAACAAGTCCTTAAATCAATCGTGCTATTTGCGAAATCGAATACATGTAATCCTTGCAGCTCAATATGAAACAATTTAGTACAAAACATTTTATTTTCTAGTCATAAAAAGGTAGACCTCAAATTGAAATTTCGTGACTTAAAGTAGTTTAGCACTTTAAGTGCACAAAGAAATTGTTTTTCGTAAGTTCAACAAGTTAGTAAACACGCAGGGTGATTCTAAATTGTTTTAACAAATTAAGAAAATATGATAGTACCCATTCAGACTAATATTCGGACTATTCAGACTAATCAGACTTTTCTATACCAATAGTTTTATAGAAACATTGGGAATATTCCACTCTGAGAGACAGAAAAGAAAGGTATTGGAATTCCAACCGGAACCTACAACAGTGTTGGAAAAGCGAATAAACGCTAGCAAAAGCTAGCCAAGATGTCATTCGCGCAAGCAGTGCACAAGTGACACGGACAACAATGGGTCGTTTTTCAAACTACAACACTTGCTATGACTGTCTTTCTCAGCTACCAACTGAGAGCAAAAGGCTGCTTCTTCTCAGTAGAAATAAGCATGCGGTAAATTTTTGGTTGCATTGTCAGACATGCTACATAGGCACGTACAAGATGTCGTCAGAGCAATTTCTTGTACTGACTCCACTCACTCGATTTTTTTTCCTTTCTTCTTTTCTGCCTCTCAGAAGGGAATGCTTTCCTAAGTTCGTAAGTACGTAGTTCAGTCAGAAAGTTAGTTGCACCACTTCGTAAATATTTTCCGTCTAAGACGATATTGATGACTGTGTGCCAGCACTTCAGACATTTACCTTCATTGTGTGACGCAGCGGGTTCCCCACGACAAGTTTAGTTTTTTCTGAATCAGTCGCAAACATGTCTCGACAGCTGCAAGTAGCATCCAAACTGGAAATGCGTGCAGTGATCCGTTTTTTTGCGGGAAAAAGGTGCAACTGCACTGAAATTTATAAGCAGTTGCATGAAGTTTATGGTGAAAATGCAATGTCACATTAAGCTATCCCGAAATGCTGCAACATGTTTGAGAATGGACTACACTGAGCGTGAGGTAAGATCATTAACTACTAAGTGGAAACTGTGGAATCACCCTCGTTATAACCTAGAACTTTCACCGCCTAACTTTCAAGTTTTTGGTCCCGTTAAATAAGAACTTTCAAAGCTACGATACCATTCGGATGACGCAGCGAAAGCAGCAACCCAACAATGGTTATCGGACATTGGACGGGATTTCTTTGCAGAAGGCGTCGAAAAACGTGTACCACACTTCGACCAATGCTTAAATAACGGAGGTGGTCACGTTGAAAAGTAGATTTTAAATGGTACTTTAAGATACCAATAAAGTGTTTGTAAAATTTCTATCCTGTTTTGTTTTCTGGAGCAGTGTAAATGACTTTTTGACTGACGCTCGAAAATAGCGGTTGTCTGGATGGGTACTATCCCCTCTCGTAGATTGTAAGAATAATTAAGAGTCAACCCCGTACAGGTGGTATTTTCTTCTTTTTTTTTCTTTTTAGTTGTACTTAGTATGAACCTTAGAGCAGGAATTATAAATGGAGGGAGTTAGTTCAATCATTGCCTTAGCAAAAGCTTGGGCAAAGATATCAAGTCACGTGACTTAACAACGACGAATAGTTGACACATTTTGAGTGAAATTAGGAAAAGAAACTGTATTTCTTCCAATGCTTTACATTAAAATCCATCACGTGACTTGGTGTCTTTGTTTCACGAATAAAAGTCTTCACTTCCTCCATTTTATCTGTTCTCAATGATATGAATGTAGTTATGGTTGGAGTTGTAAACTTATAAGATATAGTATATACCTTCCTCAATCATAAGTTTAATTTTCGAAAAAAAAATTGTAGAGCTGAAGACTTTAACAAAAAATTTCATGCTAAGTTTTTGCCGCGAAAAATTGAATAACGCAAATAAATAGCAAAAACCAAAGTTGCGTCACGATTACAAACTTTTTTCTAATTTAATATTGGTGTACGTTTTAACCGGATAGTTATTTGCTAAAACGTTTACTTACTGAAAACTACTGCAATACTACTTATACTTTAATAGTTCAAACTACTTTTATACATAACCAGTTGGTTTAAACAAACTGCCTTAATTTTCTAAGGGCGATTGCTTAGCTCATAAGCGTGCTGGATTAAATTTATACTGCGTTATTTTTTAGAAATGTTTATCCAGCATTTTTCGTTAAGTAAAATCTTGAGTATAAAGGAAAACTGAACTCACAAAGTATTGAAAAGGTGATGCAACAATTTCTCTAACATTTTTTGGATAGTTGAAATTTCGAGATAAGTGGCTGATATTCTTGGAGAAAATTTTAATCCGCTTATCTTCAGTTTTAGCTCACGATTTCTCATTTAATGCGCAGAATATTTTTTCTCCGATATGAAACATAATAGGTATGGAACAATTATTTAAGATGATGCAATGCCTTTAGAATTTCTTCATCATCTCACATCTTTTTTTGAATATTCTAGATTTGTACGCAAAATTGTTACTTCTATTGCTTTATTATTCCTTTTAGTATGGGTGTTTTTTTCCCTTCTTTTCCTCTTTATATGTAATACTGAATGTTATGTACGCATGGTATTAAAACAAACCTTTGGATTTGAAATATAATATTAGGTGAAATTTATTGCACATTTAAGAGAGAATTAAGGGCGACAATTTATTATTTTAAAGAAGAATAAGACAAATATTGTAGAAATACTTATCTTACTTTGATGTGTCCATGTATAAAATATTATTTTCGACGGGGCGTTAAAGTAAATTTTGACAACAACTGATAGTACATTTAGAAAGGTACTTCTTGCACTGTTTAATGAAACATGAAAACGAAATAATAAAAGAAAATAGTTACCAAAAAACTTTATGAAGAAATTTTAGATATAAGATATTTCGCAATTTCAAGAAATTATTTCACAGAAAGAATATTTTCACCGAGGATTTATTATTATTTTTTTCAATAGCAAGGTTTGAGCCTATTAATGATAAGCTTAGTAACAAACATATGGGCAATTTCATGTCAGATCAATCACCTTCCTGACCTTAACATTTCCAATTTTAACGAAATTTGGTGAGAGGGACATATATGACAAGATGAGTAATCCTGCCAATGTTTAGAATTCTTCTTGAAAAATTTTACGAAATACAAGGCTGTTAAAAAACTGAAAAAGTATGAAAAATACGAAAAGTTGTGACATACAAATGACTGTAACTTCTCTCCTAATTATAGTAGAATAAAAATTCAAAACCTATTGTAAAGCTAAAAAGTAGAGTTTTCTACTGATATAAAACATGACTTTCTTGCGACAGATTTAAATTTCAAGGTTATTCACACTGTATTTTAAAATTCCTTCAAAAAACGGAAAATGTACTGGCAGCAGAGTTGCCGACCATTTTCCGTTTTTTTACAGAAGTGGTGTTTTCCGTTTTTATCACGGATGCTTTCCGTTTTTTCATACTGACACTTTCCGTTTTTATCACGAACATTTTCCGTTCTCAATCGGAATATTTTCCGTTTCATGAACTGATGTTTTCAGTTTGTTATATAAATATTTTCCGTTTTATGAACTGATGTTTTCAGTTTTTAATATGATATTTTCCGTTTCAAGAACTGATGTTTTCAGTTTATAATATAAATTTGCCGTTTTATGCACGTATATTTTCAGTTTAAAAAACTATTATTTTGAAAATGTAGCTGGGCAATTAAAGCATAATGAATTAACATTTGCAGATTTTAAATGCCAATGTATATTTTTTTTTCTTTTTTGAAAAACAGCAAAAAAAAAAAAAAAAAAAAAACAGAAAGAAAGAAAGAAAGAAAGGCAGTTTCATTAGAGCATTTACATGAATTTCTTCATTAACATCCAAAAATTTCTGAAACATCCTAAAAGTGAGGAAACACATTTTTACTATGCAGAAACTATCTTTCTCTTTTGAAGGTATAGAGAGAAAATATAACAGCTATCTGGGAATTTATTTGCTTTGCATTTTATTATATTGAAATCTTATCAACAAACAATTGCAAAACATATGAAATAAACGCAAATCATACCAACTTTTTTTTTAAAACAATCTTCACAAAAATACCCTCCTCTCCCCTCCCCCCCCGGGAAAAAAAAACAGTTCCTGTAGTTAACTATGCGATGTTTTATTTAACAATAACTGCCATAAAATTTAACTGTATCAAAATTATTGAAACTTATCAATTGTGAATAGTTAATATTGTTATCAATAAGACAAAACATTTATTGCAGATCTTGTGCTACACAATTTTTAACATTATTTGCTTGCACCAATGTCAAATTAATAGTTCTCTTTGCTGTCATCATCAATAACCATTGTTATTTCTGCACTCATATATAATCAAATCATAGGTACAACTGGGCCATCTTTCGACGATTCCAATTTTTCACAATTAATGTCACAAACCTAAATTACAAGAATAAGAGTATCAATGCATTATATCAAAAATATTTAACACGTGGACTTTTTATTGAGTAAATTACCAAGTGTCATGTCATAAACATGCAGATGAAAACATCACAATTACCTACGGTAGGATATTTGACTACAATTTTTCTTGACAACGAGATAATATGCTGACGGTAAGCTAAAAAAGTAATCAACAGCATTGTGCCGAAATTTGGAGAGAAATTAGGCATCTTACTTTAGAAACAGTTAATTTGTAAGAAACCCGTGCAATATATATATATTTTCTAAATAATTTTTTTAATTAATGCTTTCAATTTTACAAGTGGCAGTGTGGAATAGTAGATATGTTAGAATTGAGCGTGCCAGCCAATAGCTCAAAAACAATTCTCGATCTCTTCTAATTCTCGGCTAGCAATAGTTGGGGCGAACCTAACCTGGCAGCCAAGTAATACTGAGCTTCGGATGTGCTTAGCTTTCACAATGCTTCCGGGTTAAGTTTGTCCAACTATAGTAAGTGTAACATTTTATTTGCTAACTCAATTTTTGTACTGAATCTCATTACTTGACTAACAAAACAAAATTTATCCATGAAAAAATAATATTTTTGCAGGTTATAAGAATTGTTTCGAGCATATTAATCAATAACTTCAAAAGAACTGTCATGAAAGGAATCATGAATTTGTGAATGACAATAAATATAATGGAGTTGTAACTGGATGTTTTTCTACTATATTCTCTCCCCCCCCCCACACACACAAAAAAATCGTTATTTTTTTATGTTTATAATTTGTCTTTGTACTGTGCTTTCAATCTCCTTTTGCATTTATGTGGAAGGATGCAATAATGCACAATTCCACAAAATCGTATAAAATTGCTGTTGGTGCGGAAATAATTTTAACTACGAGAAGACAACTTTTTCAATGTATATGTAATAGTTGAACTCAGGTCAACGAGAGCCAAGGTTAGCCCTTCTTAGTTTGGTCGCCTTAACCCCTCCCCATATAAAACTGTAAAAAATATATTATTCCGATTCTGACTTATCAGGTTGACAAGGCCTCTCATTGGTGCACTGGTAAATTGAGTCAAATTTCAACTCGCATATTATACACCTGTGAAAAGTGAAAGTTGTTTGTTCGTTTATGATACTTCTTTACAGACAACCCCGCTTTTAAATGTTTGGGACGGGATGATTTTTTAATTTCCTGACTGATACTCTGAATTTTACCGAATGATAAAATACGAGCATGAACACAAACGTGCGTCTAATGAGAAGATACATTAAACATCACTATTTAAAATTTTCAAAGTTTTGCAGTAAAGTGTCCAAATTTACAGAATCATCAGAAAAAATTGTCGACTTAGAAAATTTTTGGTAGGTCACAGTGACCTCCCATCAGGGTGCCGCTTCCAGTGGCATTTTGAAACAATAAAGATATTACAACGGCAATTATCTTTGACCGGTGTGCATACATTGGCGCTTCGATTTTTAGTTGGTGCGGAACCAATGCATTTTTTAAGAGAAAAATTTGAAACCAATTTAACAATGCCGGATTTACACTGATTTTTGACGATTTATCGATCTAACGCCCAGCCCTAATGCATATGTAACAAAACATTTTTTATACTTACAATATGCATATTTGCAGCGAACTTCCCTTTTCTGTTCAAGGAGTTCTGTTCACTCAGTTTCACATTTGAATCCACGTTCCATCAATAATTCTCCGGCTCACTTTGGAAGGTTCCAGCGCTGAGAGGGTGCAAAGTGGACAGCATCTGGAACGTTAAATAAAGTGCTTTTAGAATAATATGATTCAAAGTTCTCAAAATAATGCTTTTTTTAATGATTGATACATTTTTTTTATATTCATTTCCTTAAAATATTATGTACTATATTCATTAATATAGGTAACAAGCACTTAAAAGTTTGAAAGAGAGGGGAAGGTGGGATAGAATCAATATTTAAAATTGTTTTCTTGAAAACCCAAGTAGTTAACTAAAACTAGATGATTTAACTAGTTAATTGAAATCTAATCAATAGCAAGAATCAAGTTTATACATACACTGTTGTTATTCATAGAAATTAAAATAAATTAATAAAAAAAGTAGTATTTTAAGTAATAAGCAATATTTTTACATTAACCTTATCTGTAGGCAGAAAATATTCTTCATTAACAATAAAACAATCAAGACTCAATGGTGTCCTATCTAACAATTACTTAGTTATTCGAAACAATTTTGTAAAATATCCTCTTAGCAAACAAAAGTTTTCAATATTATTAGAAGTTTTTTAATTTTAAAAACTTGTCACGATGTTTTAAAGTTTAATCTAAGGTCTGCGGGAAATTGAATGTTCAAACTACATAAAAACTTAATTTTAAGCAGCAATCATCGTTACAGAATTCAAAAAGTATTTATTTGTAGTAAAAATGTAAACACTCACCAGCAATCAATTCCGGATGAGAAGATACCAAAACATTCCTCTTCGGCGAGAACGATTTCTGACCGCTACGGCATCCGCCATTGCTGCAAAATAAACCGTAGCCTACGAACAAACGCTCGAAGCATTTCAGTTAATGCCGTATTTGATCGAAACAATTTCATGTTGATGGAGAAGAGGAAAATATTCGAAAAATGTTCAGTATTTCAGTCATGGAGACTCCATGATTTCAGTATACATACATTTCCATGCACGAAATAAACAACGTGCTTCACTGCCATCACTCATTTGTTGCCATTTCTCTGTACTAAAAAAAATCTTCTACGCTGGAGATATTAAGTTTTTTCACGGATAAAGGCTCCCTCTAACGATCGCATACGGACATGTTCTATTATTGCGCTAAAGTAAAAGAAAATTTCCAGTAATTCCATGAAAAGTTCCGTTTTTAATCCAGAACGGAACTTTTCTATTTATAAAGGGAATTTGTACAGTAAATTTACGGAAAAGCATTAGTAAATTAAATGAAGCAATTTTACAGTGCACCGTGATTTTTGACCTTGAATATCTCAAAACATGCCCCCTTAAAATTTCTTCAAAAAATACATTTTATACCTCTGACACTATTCTTACACTACACCTAAAATTAGACTGGGAAGGCCATGGCAAGGTTCCGAAAAAAACTCTGGAAGTGTTCACATGTTTTACATTGTGGAATTCCAAATATTAGGTCAATGACCTCTTTGATCTCCTCACCATTTCCGATTTTAATGGAATTTCGTGTGAAGGATACATATGTCAAGATAAGTAATCATGCTAATTTTCAGAATTCTACTTCAAAAATTCTGCGAAATACAGGGCTTTTAAAAACTTAAAAAGTGAGAAATAAACGGAAAGTTGATACATGCAAAAGACTGTAACTTTTATCATAATTATAGTAGAACAAAAATTTAAAAACCATTGTAAAGTTAAAAAATAGAGCTTTCTATTGGTATAAAACATGACTTTCTCAAAACAGGTTTAAGTTTCAAGGTTCACCGTGTGTCAACGGTGTGATCGTTTTCAAGTGTTCACAATGGTTCAATTTACCGTGAATTTTGACCTTGAATATCTCAAAACAAGTCCCCTAAGAATTTCTTTAAAAATATACATATTATAGCTCTAACACTTGTCTTTATAAACGTAGGCTGGGGCCGCAATGTCAAGGTACTGCAAAATAAATCAGAAATATTTACATACAACTTACCGTTGCTCGAACTATTGATTACTTGAAGCTATTTGCCGATCCCATGAGACTTCGAGCTTCCCGAGAGTCAACTGAATTTTCGTTAAATGTTTCACATTATTTCTGTCCTAATATTATTGCTTTAACTTTTGGACGCATTATTATCATGAAGTAAAAACAAAACTCTGCCGTTATACAGGAAGCTTTGTCATAGGCTAAAACTTGCTGTTTTTATTTCCAACATCTGTTGCTATATGCAGATAAAAATTATGTTTATCATATAAAAGTTCTGTCATATTCTAGCTCTTATTTAAGAAACCCGTCGATTTGTCAAAATATGCACACTTTATGAAGAATACGCCCAAAAAATTAAAACAATAATATTATGACAGAATTAATGTAAAGCATCTAACAAATATTTGCAAACATTCCTAATTTTTTTGCAGTCCCTTGCCATTGCGGTCCCAGTCTACATTTTGTTGTAGTGGTCATTATTAATTTTTTTGATTGATTTGACGTGGAATTGCCCATATGATTTTTATTTTTAATCAAATGTTGTTATAAATATCAGTTTCCTGGCGATTGACTGATTGGGTGAATGGTAGATTGTACCATTGCTTGTGATACTGCGAATTTTCAATCCCATATAGCAAGAGTTAGCCTACGTTAAATTCGGTTTTGGAAAAAAATAAACATTTTGCAGCATAGATACAGCATATCTCTCTCATTTAAATGACAGACATATGCTGCTGAGAGAGCTTATTATAGAGAGCAGTTTAAAACTCAACTACCTGAAATTGACTTCACCCTAATTGAAAATAGACTGCTATGACTTTTATTGAAAACGCAGTACTACTTTAATGATTATCTATAACTCTAATTACTTCTTGAGGGTTTAAACCTCTTGCAGTATGGTTACTCCCCATGACTAAAGTTAGGAAATTTAGTGAAACTTTTTAAAAATGTATGCGGTATGATCCAGGGGCACCCCCCTTACGAGCAAAGTCGTACCCCCCCCCTATACATCACGAAGATCCCCCCAAAAACACAAGCCCTCCTCCTCCAAAAAAGAGAAAAACATACCTAAAATCACCCCTCCTCCATTCCAATGGTACTAGCTGCGCCATGACCCCCTCCCCCGTAGCTGGGCACCCCTGGTGTGATCATTTGCTACTTGGTGCTGAGAGAAAATGTCTGGAAATGGCAGTTTGTTAGTAGTGAGGAGTATGTCAAAAGCGGGTAGTTCAAGGTATTGCCACTTTCTGTCTTTTGTGACATTTTACTATTTTCACCAAGGAACGCTGAAATTCGGCAATATCTGTATGTTTAAACTACAAGATCAGTTTCCAGCAGTTAGTACTTATTTGTCGAGACGGACTTCAACCCTATTCGTTTTCGATTTTGCATGTTTATGTGGATTGCTGCGCCTGCTATCACTGTTGGCACATTCGTTTCTTTTTCTAAGTAGATAACTTGAATTTAACCGGTCTCGAGCACTAATCAACCTTCTATCGAGCTAAACAAGTTGTCGGTCGAGATGTTGGTATATTTAGGGGGAGGGACACATGTGAACATTTTTTTCGTTTCTTTATTTTTCAAAAAAAAAAATTATATATATATATATATATATATATATATATATATATATATATATATATATATATATATATATATATATATATATATATGTAAGAACCGCCGCTCGGTTCTTATTACGAATCTTGATTTTCGCAAGTTGTAGTGTTGTGCCGTGATAATCTACCACGTAGGAAGAGGACAAAGCTACATTCGCAAAATCAAAATCTTTATTTTTACATAGAATATACCAGCAGGAACTTCTCTTAACCAACCAACTTGTTTAGTTGTGCCACGATTTTTAGATAGGGAATATCATTAAAAGATTACAGATAATTATCCCTCGATCATGTGATCTCACGTGATCTGTATAGGAGGACCATATTGCAATAACGAAATACTATTGTGCTTTGCACCGCAGACAGAGGCTGGCTTAAGTCTGGAGGGAAAAAAAGTGTCTGGTAGGTACTTTAAAGAGGATCTCATCTGAGCCTAGAACATAGCCATATATGGTATGAGACGCATTTAAGTGTGTAATAAATAATGTCTGTGACTCATACGTACCGACATATACGTGAACAGAACTTAATATGGAAAAGGCCTTTCAAAGGATTTTTCATATTACATCCCCCCTCCCCCAAAGAATACGACAGGATTGAAAGGGGGGAAAATGAAGACGGGAAATTATCTGCAACCTCTTTCTTTTTTTACTTCAATCTGAAATGTTATAACATTATACACATTACATATGCAATAACCCTACAGTTACTAATAAAAACACAGTACAATTAAAATGACATTGTAGTTTGAGGTAAAATTATGTAACACTCAATACTTTTTGTAAGTTCTCTACATAATTCAACATATGTACTCAACATTCTTTCTTCTTTTAGCTCAAAGATGAACAATAATATTATTTCACTCGTGAGATAGCTTGAAGTTGCTCGGTACATTATATTTCCTCAGTTTAGATATATGAACTGTTTGTGTTTTATCTTTGGTATGCGCATTCGGTTTGTTAATTTCATAATTAACATCTGAAATTTTTTGAAGAATTTTATATGGACCACTGAATGGTTGAGACAGTTTTCGAGAATTAGGATATTTGAATTCTTCATATATGACAGTGTCATTTGTATTAAAAGTTTTGTCCACAAATCTTGCATCGTAGTATATCTTATTTCTTTCGTGGTATTCTTTAGTTCTTTTAACTGCCAATTTCCTTGCTTGTTCGACCGGAGGATATATGTCTTCTTTTATTGGATTTTCAAAAGGTACAATACCATACATTAAATATGAAGGAGGAAACTTTGTTACTGAGTGTGGAGTCAAGTTGTATTCTTGAGTCACCTGCTCCAGTAATTTAGGCCAAGGAACTTTTTTAGAAGTTTCGTTTACTTTACACTTTAATCGAGTGACAATTGTTTGGTTTAGTCTTTCCACTTTGCCGTTACATTCTGGCCTGTGTGCTGTAGTTAACAATTGTTTAATTTTATTGTACTTTAGAAACTTTTTAAAATGGGACGACGTAAATGCCGGATTCTTATCACTCAAAATACTTTTAGGCACTTGTACGCTGAAGACTTGCTTAAGAAAGTTAATATATGTTTCAGAAGTAATTGACTTTGACGCAAAAGACCACATATATCTTGAATGATGGTCAATGATTAATGTCATATACTTTTTAGTGGAGTTGTAGTAATTGAAACCAGCCACACTATCTACTGCAACAAGCTCAAATGCTTTTTCAACCCGAGGCATGGATTGTAGCAGGCCAAATCTACAACAATTCCATTTTGGAGCAGAATGCAATAACGAAATATTATTGGGCTTTGCACCGCAGACAGAGGCTGGCTTAAGTCTGGAGGGAAAAAAAGTGTCTGGTAGGTACTTTAAGGGGAAACTCATCTGAGCCTAGAACATAGCCATATATGGTATGAGAAGCATTTAAGTGTGTAATAAATAATGTCTGTGACTCATACGCGCCGACATATAAGTGAACAGAACTTAATATGGAAAAGACCTATCAAAGGATTTTTCATATTACATATACAGTCGGCGCTCATTATAACGACCTCTCAGTATAAAGACCAATCCATTATAACGAACAATGGTAATAGTCCCAACATTGTTCCAATGAACTCTATATTAATTTGCTTCCGGTATAACGACCGCTCTGCATCATCTAATCCAATACAGCGACCGAATTCAGCGAACATTATTCCTGGTGTTTTTTCCGATGATACTAATATGTAACTTGAAATGACCTTCATTACCGTTTATGGACTGGAAGAAGGTGAAGATTACAAAGTGGGTACAATTACAGCTTTGTTTCTTTCTAAATCAGCATGGAATTCAGAAAAGACCACCAAGAATTGCCTCCACCACGTTTATTTTAAAAAGCAAAGAAAAAATGCTTAAATTATTTGTCAGGCAATCCAAGATGAAAATTTCGATAAAAAGGATGAAATACTGTAAAAAATTTCTAAAAAAAAACGAAATTGGTAAAAGTGTTAAACTTTTACTGTTATGCTAAAATCAATTATGATTTAGAATGTGTCAAACACGTGTCTGCCAGAAAATGAAGTACCTCTCGATATTGTGCACAAAAACAAATTAATATATCATGATCAGATGAAGAAGGAGAAATTGAGACCAATGTTCCCAGTATGAAAAATGTTTCAAATGCTCGAGAGAGTTTTTAGTGTTGCTTTGAAAAGCAAGAAAAAACTATTTATCATCTATAACTGAAATGGAAAATTATGTCTTGCAAAAATCACATGTGCTAAAAAGGAAAGCAATTCTTTCTGATTTTATCTTCAGAAAATAAATGATTTGTAAGTACGGTAATACAATTTTTCCTATATTTTCTACTTAGAAATATTTTGTCATAACATTTTGCACCCATAATTAAAATAAAAAATCCCATGATAAAAAATAATTTGGGCATTTTACTGGAATCTTTTAAAGAGTGCCAATTGCTTTGGAACAACGGAACATGCATGATGTTTGTGCATATTTTAAAAAAATTCTATCTCTTATAGTGACCACTCATTATAAAGACATTTTTCCCCGGCACGGAGATGGTCGTTATATCAAGCGTCGACTGTATATATATATATATATATATATATATATATATATATATATATATATATATATATATATATATATATATATATATATATATATATATATATATATCAATTTCTTAACGCAAAAGTGTCCCCATGATTGAAAAAAACCTTTCTCTGTGCCATGTATTTTTTAGAATTTTTCGAAAAATTATTTCTTTGCTTTATGGTATTTTTAAAAAACGTCTTCAGTTGTTTACATGTGCCCCTATGGGGGGGGGGTGCATGTAAACAGACCTGGGACACATATGAACACGGGTAAAAAATGCAGGAGAAGCATCATATTTTAAAGGAAAATTGATCAATATGAAATATATACCTAAATAACAAATACGTTGAAAGGTTTGTAACCTATACTGCGCCAGTTTCAGTTACAGTAACTGTTTCATTAAGAAAATATTTTTCCCGAATATGTAACTGCTCACTGTCAAACTATAAAGTCTCGTAACCTGTTCTGATCACTGAATAGATTAGAAAAAAAAAACTTATATGATTACATTATACAAAGAATTTTTTTATTATGTAAGGGTTGTGCTATATGAATTTTGCTTTTAAGCTTAATATATTGTTTGATAATGCATTTTAAAATGATTTTGAACTTTATTTTTTAATTAAACGAAAATATTTTGTGTCTTTTTCTTTCCCCTATCAATATTAGTTATTGATCAACTATTTAAAAACAAAAAATTTAAAAAATAAAACTAATAAACATAAATAAATAAATACTTAATAATGCTAATAAAAATTAGCAATAAATTTACAAACTGATTATATGAAAATGATAATTATTAAAATCTATACTTTTTTGTAAACATTTCCAATGTCCTAAACTACTAATAATTTTTACGGAGAGAGGCTATGGGAACTGTTCACAAGTACCCCATCGTCTACTTTAGAGCTAACTCGCAAAAAATAAAGAATTTTTAATTTAATAACGAAATTTAAAAATTGTCATAAATTTACTTGAATGTTCACACAATGTTTCGTAATACTTTGATTTAGATTAGCAGTAAATTTTAAAAATGAAGTAAAGAAGGAAGTGATAAAAATTTTCCATCACCTGCTAAAACAAAGACGTTGCCACCGCAGAAACATAAAATGGTTCGCTGCTCTAAATATTTGTCCAATAGGTACATCTGGTACGGTCCTTATTTGAGGATTTTTCAAGATTTTTTGCTTGAAGTGATCTTAGCAAAACATACTATGTTCACATATGTCCCATGTTCATATCTGCCCCTTTTCCCCTACCAGTCACGAAAAAAAAGCGACACTAACCAACAGTATGGGTTAAGTAAAAGACGCGCTTTTTATTCAGAACTACACTTTTTCTGCATTTATTATACTGCAGGTCTCATAAGATTTCAATATGTCTTGAAAAAAACCTAATCAAAATAACTTTTCAGTAGTTGAGATTTCCAATAAAAGTGTAACAAAACTCTATCTGCATCATTCATCACATAATTTTACTAGCGTGTAACATGCACTCTATTTTCCCTGAATAAATCTAAACAAAATGGTGCGGCACTGGCGCGATTCAATTTCACGAACCCCTGTTCAAGCGAGCTACCCTAAAACCGCATGCATAAACCACTGTGCGCATATTCTGATACTACTAGAAAATCGCCCATCAGGATTTGATGGGAGAAAATTGCTTCTACATTTGAACGAAGTCATTGCCTGTTTAGTAATATTTTAATAGTTGAAATTTGAACCCTAACTCCAGCGGATTAACCCTAAATTCCAGCAGATAGCGTTCATTGCTGACCACTTTTCCGTTTCTTGATTTCCCTGAACTGGTTTATTTTATGCCTTTCTTTCCCATTGATAACTGATTTCGGGCATCGCAGCAGTATTTTACGTTGAATAAAACGTTTTTTTTTTAAAATACAAATAAAAATTCAGTTTTTTATGTAAGAAACAGTAATGTATAGTTAAAAAAATGTGTTTAACTGTTTGAGGTGGTTTTTCCACGTGTCTAAAATAATTGAATATGTTTCTAAAAGTTCCACTAAAAATTGCATAAGAACTACAGCTTGAATCAAGGTTTTGCAACAGCAAGGGGCGTTTCCGAAAATTTGATTTTTAGACCGTAAGTCTATTTTTTGTCATTAGCCGGCCTGAAAAGTTCTAAAATGAGGGGGGAATTTTGCATACTGATAGAAAAATAATCCACAGAAATAATATATAAGATAAGATAATGAAGAGAAGTGTTTTTATTTTTGAAAATTTTTGCAATTTGTTATCGCAGGCTGCTTGGGCCGTTATAGCTTAGATGGCAGCACTTGTTTATCATTTAACAGCACGGTTAAAATACAAAATAATTTGAACTAAGTTCTTTTTTAAGCGTAGCTTTTCGAATGTAGTAAAAATGTGATAGGATATTGTTTTTTACAAAAAGAAGGAAAAAAAAGTATTTTACCCTTCAAATTGAGGTAGTAATTTTTTTATTTGTACAAAGAGACAAAAACTCATTAGAAGAATCTATATTTCATTATACGATTTATTACTTTTTTCTGAACAAAAAACAGTTCCATCGTAGTCTGAAATCGTAAACCTGATACTTATATTTTCACTTACATTATGCTTTAATTTTCTTACCAGAGTCAAAGCTTTAAAAAAATAATAATAATAAAGCTGTAACTGTGAGGCTATTATTATTATTTATTTATTATAATATAATAAATAAATAGTTATAACAGCCTTACATTTAAGGATCAATTTAGCTCCATGTTGCATCAAGTTTGCATAACAGCAAGGAGTGTTTCCATCTCATCTATTCCCTCATATTTGTTATTCGTTGTTATTAAGTGTTCACGTAATGCGCGATATTTCTCAATTTTTTTGATGCAGATTGTCCGGACATGGGACTGAACTCTCATCTTCCTGGTTACCAGTCGAACGCTCTGCCGATCAAGCTATGCAGCTCTGTCGGTCACAGTGCAAGCTAAAGTTATAAATTTAACCGAAAACCTCATTCTGGTTCTTTAAAACAGGTTATTTTGACAGAAAAAAAAACAATTTTTAGACCGTTGGTCTATTTTTCGTCAGTAGCCTGCACGATAAGCTTTAAAATAAGGTGTAAATCAAAGAAATCGATCAAGAATTGAGGCAGATTTAGCGTAGAAACAAAAAACAGGCTACAGAAATAATATATAAGGATTAATGGGAACATAATATTAAGCTCTAAAGTGCGGCTTAATTAGTAGTTTCAAATGTATGTTAAAAATAGTACTTAGTAAATTTGAGGAGATACTGACCATTTATAATTTTGGTACAATGCCTATTATTGATGTATTTCCCCACCATCATTTATTTTCACCTCAGAAATAAAGACGTTGATAAGGTCTGTCACGAATCTAAGGATCTTTTGCTACTATCTGCACATGTTAACCATATGAAAACAGCTCACTTCTTTTTTTACACTAATTTATATCGCTGAAATTCAAGTTCACGGAGGAAAGAAGTCAGAGTAACCAAAGTAAGTTTTTAAATCAAAATCAATCTTCTTGTTTTTCGACAAAAATCTCACAACTTCAACTACGGCTGAAAATAAACAAGGGAGCTCCCTTGCATCATGGGAAATAAAATTTTATGTCATTAGTGTGAAGTGTTAATGAGGAATGGAACTTTGTGTTTAGGTAACGGAGGTGAGAATTTTTTGTGTGAGATGAATCCTTGTACTTCTAAAACGAACTAAAACACAATAATAGAAAAATAAATATTCTTAAACAACTAGTATTTGAGATACTTGTAAAAGTAATTATAAATAAGTAAGTATATACTTTTAATTAAACAATTTCTTAAGCAACAAAAACAGTCACACAAGGTGCGTGACATGCCACGGAGGAGAGAATTCACATGTTGTGAACCAAAAATATACTAAAATAAAAATTATTATTAAAAAAATATTGACAGGTTTAAATAGATATACTTTTGATGAAATTAAAAATCATTGTTAAATGAATTGTTCCTTAAAATTTTTACTGAAAAAGGCGTGTGACATAAAAGGTACACTTTTTGAAGAATGACCCTAATAGAAAATAGGACACATTTGTTATTATAATAACTTTTGCATTTAATGCATAACTTTAAGCGAAATTAAGCATGAAAAAGTCATATATTAGTTACTAAAATAGCGATAGTTCAATCCTTTTTTACAGCATTAGAAAGTAATAATAATGGGTAAATCACTTTTCATAACCCTTGAAATAATTTCTATACATCATGGATGAAATTATTTGAATTTCTGCTCGCCTACTTATACTTTAAAAGCAAGATCAATCCCTTGATCATAATATGTACTATGTTTTATGTTTATGTGATGCCTTCTTCTGTTCATCTAAAACAAATGTCTCATGTGACCATTGATCACCTGCAGGTGTGCGACCTCTCAAAATTCCTAGAAAGTGTCACTGCCCTTTAATCTGTATATTCTTCGCTTCCCAAGAGTAAATTGGGGGAACTCTCGGAAAGTTTGAAAAATAGCGCACGCAAGCGCACGGACAGAATAGAACATATCATTCCAGTTCCTTCTCGATATACAGTGGATTTTTCGAAGTTAACCAACAAAGCAACGTCGCTTGCTAGAACCTTAGCTATTTCCAGCGAACTTGGAAATTAAAAGCGTAGGAAAAAAAATGTCATTTCAGAATACTTTTTTCTTCCAAACCAATTCCCACTAGATTTTTCATGCTTGCTTTAAGTAACTATTCAAGCAAAAATTTACAACCGATTTTAAAAGGCAGCAACGATTTCCTGTTTACTAGACAGGCGCTTTAACCAACTAAACCACGGCGTCTACTATATACGTTAGAGTACGAATGCACAATCTGCTCAGTATACAATTTTATTGTTTTATTAGTAGCATTACACCTTAGTTTATATTTAATACTGTGTTATGGAACATATATTTTACGTTTTTTCTCCTTTTTTGGCGAAGATCTATCTAGTAAAAAATAAAAATATTTGACAAATTGCTTTCATAACTACTTTTTTTAACAAAAAATAAAATATATATATATATATATATATATATATATATATATATATATATATATATATATATATATATATATATATATATATATATATATATATATATATATATATATATATATATATTCAATTTGTACAGTTGACGTAAGAATAGATTCCAACGTTTTAGTATAGTATGCTCTGTTAATATGCTGAAACCTTTGTCTTATACATTAAATCTCTCTCATCTTTTGAATATTTAAATAGAATCTTTTTATTGATATTTAAGCCAAAACAATACTTGAAAGGAAAAGTTAACAATGCACACATGAGACACCGGCGATATTCGAACTCGCGATCTCCTGTTTACAAGACTGGCGTTTTAGTCATCTAAGCCGCGATGTCTGCCATTTCTAACTTGGAAAATTGGTGCGTTAAAAGCAATAAAAACCCCTGCCATTTCACAATACCATTCTCTTCCGAGACTAAATCCCACTAGCTTTTTAGTGTTTGCTTAAAATAATTTTAAAGAAACAATTTACAAGCGCTGTTAGGAGGCAACGGCGAGATTCAAACTTTTCCAGTGAACTTCGAAACTAAAAGTATGTAAAACAAAAACAAAAAAAAAAAAAAAAAACATGTCATTTCACACTACCTTTCTCTTCCAAGACTAATTCCACTAGCTTTTCATACTCCTTTAAGTAGCTATTAAAACGGAATTTTAAACTCGCTTCTAAAAGGCACCGGCGAGATTCGAACTTGCGATCTCCTGTTTACTAGACGGGCGATTTAACCATCGAATCCAGGAGTACAAATGCATGAGCTCAGTATACAATTTTATTGTTTTATTAGTGCCTTTACGCCTCAGTTTAAATTTAATACTGTCTTATGTAACATACCTTTTGCATTTTTTTTTCCTTTTTTTGCGAAGATCTATCTAGTAGAGAATAAAAATATTTGGCAAATTGCTTTCAAAACTACTTTTTTTTCTTTGATAAGACAAAGTATTTAATTTCTATAGTTGAGGTAAGAATATATTCCAACATTTTAAAGTGTGCTTTATTTATATGTTGAAACCTTTGTCATGTACAGTAAATCTAATTTTAAATATTTAACGAGAATCTTTCTAACAATATGTAAGCCTAAAAAATACTTAAAATGAAAAGTTTACAAGGCACACGATATATGCAAATTCGCGATCTCCTATTTACAGGACAGGCGCTTTAAACACCTAAGCCACGGTGTCTGCCACAAAATGTCGCCATTTCTACAGAAATTGGAAAGTAGAAACGCGAAAAACAATGGAAAACCCTGTCATTTAACACTACCCTTCTCTTCCAAGACTTATTCCCACTAACATTTTAGTGTTTGCTTAAAGTAATCTTGAAAAAACACTGTTTACACGAGCAGTTTTAAGGTACCAGCGAAATTCGAACTCGCAATCTCCGGCTTGTACGACAGGCGCTTTAACCAACTAAGCCACGGCGCCTGCCAGAAACTTAGCTATTTCTAGCAAACCTAGAAGTTAAAAGCGTGGAAAACAAAGAAAAAAACCTGTCATTTCCCAATACCTTTCTCTTAAAAGACTAATTCCCACTAGTTTTTTCATAATTGCTGCAAGTAACTACTGAAACAAAAATTTACAAACGCTTTCAAAAGACACCGGCGAGATTTGAACTCGCGACCTTCTGTTTACAAGACAGGCGCTTTAACCAACTAAGCCACGGCGCCTGCCAGAAACTTAGCTATTTCCAGAAAACTTCGAAGTCAAAAGCGTGGAAAAAATCAACAAAACCTGTCATTTAATAATACCTTTCTCTTAAACGACTAATTCCCATTAGCTTTTGCATATTTGCTTCAAGTAGCTATTGAAACAAAAATTTACAATCGCTTTCAAAAGGAACCGGCGAGACTCGAACACGCGATCTCCTGTTTACTAGACAGGCGCTTTAACCAACTAAGCCACGGTGCCTTCCGATAGCTTACTTTTTTCTACCAAACTTAGAAGTTAAAAGCGTGGAAAACAACGAAAAAACCTGTCATTTCACAATACGTTTCTCTTACAAGACTAATTCCCACTAGCTTTTTCATACTTGCTTCAAGTAGCTATCGAAACAAAAAATTTACAAACGCTTTCAAAAGGCACCGGCGAGATTCGAACTCGCGATCTCCTGTTTACTAGACAGGCGCTTTAACCAACTAAGCCACGGCGCCTTCCGGAAACTTAGTTTTTTCTAGCAAACTTAGAAGTTAAAAGCGTGGAAAAAAACGAAAAAAGAACTATCATTTCAAAATACCTTTCTCTTCCAAGACTAATTCCCACTAGCTTTTTCATACATGCTTCAAGTAACTATTGAAACAAAAATTTACAAACGATTTCAAAAGGCACCGGCGAGATTCGAACTCGCGATCTCCTGTTTACAAAACAGGCGCTTTAACCAAATAAGCCACGGCGCTTACCAGAAGCTCAGCTATTTCTAGTAAAGTTTGAGGTTAAAAGCGTGTAAAACAAACGGAAAAAAAAACTGTCATTTCACAATACCTTTCTCATAAAAGACTAATTCCCACTAGCTTTTTCATACTTGCTTCAAGTAGCTATTGAAACAAAAATTTACAAACGCTTTCAAAAGGCACCGGCGAAATTCGTACTCGCGATCTCCTGTTTACTAGACAGGCGCTTTAACCAACTAAGCCACGGCGCCTTCCGGAAGCGTAGTTTTTTCTAGCAAACTTAGAAGTTAAAAGCGTGGAAAACAACGAAAATAACCTTTCATTTTACAATACTTTCGCTTCCAAGACTTATTCCCACTAGCTTTTTCATACTTGCTTCAAGTAACTATTGAAAAAAAAATTTACAAACGCTTTCAAAAGGCATCGGCGAGATTCGAACTCGCGATCTCCTGTTTACTAGACAGGCGCTTTAACCAACTAAGTCACGAAGCCTGCCAGAAACTTAGCTATTTCCATCCAACTTCGAAGTCAAAAGAGTGGAAAAAAAAAAAAAAAAACAAAAAAAAACCTGTCATTTCACAATACTTTCTCTTCCAAGACTTATTCCCACTAGCTTTTTCATACTTGCTTTAAGTAACTATTGAAACAAAGATTTACAAACGATTTCAAATGGCACCGGCGAGATTCGAACCCGCGATCTCCTGTTTGCAAGACAGGCGCTTTAACCAACTAAGCCACGGCGCCTGCCAGAAGCTTAGCTATTTCCATCAAACTTCGAAGTCAAAAGAGTGGAAAAAAAAAACAAAAAAAAACCTGTCATTTCACAATACTTTCTCTTCCAAGACTTATTCCCACTAGCTTTTTCATACTTGCTTCAAGTAACTATTGAAACAAAAATTTACAAACGATTTCAAACGGCACCGGCGAGATGTTGAACTCGCGCTCTCCTGTTTACAAATCAGGCGCTTTAACCAACTTAGCCACGGCGCCTGCCAGAAACTCAGCTATTTCTAGCAAACTTAGAGGTTAAAAGCTTGGAAAACAACGAAAAAAACCTGTCATTTCACTATACCTTTCTCTTAAAAGACTAATTCCCACTAGCTTTTTCATACTTGCTTCAAGTCACTATTGAAACAAAAATTTACAATCGCTTTCAAAAGGCACCGGCGAGACTCGAACCCGCGAACTCCTGTTTACTAGACCGGCGCTTTAACCAACTAAGCCACGGCGCCTTCCGGTAGCTTAGTTTTTTCTAGCAAACTTAAAAGTTAAAAGCGTGGAAAAAAACGAAAAAAAAAACTGTCATTTCAAAATACCTTTCGCTTCCAAGACTAATTCCCACTAGGTTCTTCATACTTGCTTCAAGTAAGTATTGAAAAAAAAACTTTCAATAGGCACCGGCGAGATCCGAACTCGCGATCTCCTGTTTACTAGACAGGCGCTTTAACCAAAAGCCACGGCGCCTGCCAGAAACGTAGTTTCTTCTAGCGAACTTTGAAGTTAAAAGCGTGGAAAACAACGAAAAAATCCTGTCATTTCACAATTCTTTCTCTTCCAAGACTAATACCCACTAGCTTTTTCATACTTGCTTCAAGTAACTATTGAAACAAAAATTTACAAACGCTTTCAAAAGGCACCGGCGGGATTCGAACTCGCGGTCTCCTGTTTACAAGACATGCGCTTCAACCAGCTAAGCAACGGCACCTACCAGAAACTCAGCTATTTCTAGCAAACTTTGAGGTTAAAAGCATGTAAAACAACGAAAAAAACCTGTGATTTCACAATACCTTTCTCGTAAAAGACTAATTCCCACTAGCTTTTTCATACTTGCTTCAAGTAGCTATTGAAACAAAAATTTATATACGCTTTTAAAAGGCACCGGCGAGATTCGTACTCGCCATCGCCTGTATACTAGACAGGCGCTTTAACCAACTAAGCCACGGCGCCTGCCAGAAACTTTGTTTTTTGTAGCAAACTTAGAAGTTAAAAGCGTGGAAAAACAACGAAAAAACCTGTCATTTCACAATACGTTTCTCTTACAAGACTAATTCCCACTAGCTTTTTCATACTTGCTTCAAGTAGCTATTGAAACAAAAAATTTACAAACGCTTTCAAAAGGCACCGGCGAGATTCGAACTCGCGATCTCCTGTTTACTAGACAGGCGCTTTAACCAACTAAGCCACGACGCCTTCGGGAACCTTAGTTTTTTCTAGCAAACTTAGAAGTTAAAAGCGTGGAAAAAAACGAAAAAAAAAAAAAACTGTCATTTCAAAATACCTTTCTCTTCCAAGACTAATTCCCACTAGCTTTTTCATACTTGATTCAAGTAAGTATAGAAACAAAAACGTTCAATAGCTTTTAAAGGCACCGGCGAGATTCGAACTCGCGATCTCCTGTTTACTAGACAGGCGCTTTAACCAACTAAGCCACGGCGCCTTCCGGAAGCGTAGTTTTTTCTAGCAAACTTAGAAGTTAAAAGCGTGGAAAACAACGAAAATAACCTTTCATTTTACAATACTTTCGCTTCCAAGACTTATTCCCACTAGCTTTTTCATACTTGCTTCAAGTAACTATTGAAACAAAAATTTACAAACGATTTCAAAAGGCACCGGCGAAATTCGTACTCGCGATCTCCTGTTTACTAGACAGGCGCTTTAACCAACTAAGCCACGGCGCCTTCCGGAAGCGTAGTTTTTTCTAGCAAACTTAGAAGTTAAAATCGTGGAAAACAACGAAAATAACCTTTCATTTTACAATACTTTCGCTTCCAAGACTTATTCCCACTAGCTTTTTCATACTTACTTCAAGTAACTATTGAAACAAAAATTTACAAACGCTTTCAAAAGGCATCGGCGAGATTCGAACTCGCGATCTCCTGTTTACAAGACACGCGTTTTAACCAACTAAGCCACGGCGCCTGAGAGTAACTTAGCTATTTCTAGAAAACTTGGAAGTTAAAAGCGTGGAAAACAACGAAAAAAACCTGTCATTTCACAATACTTTCTCTTCCAAAATTAATTCCCACTAGCTTTTTCATACTTGCTTCAAGTAACTATTGAAACAAAGATTTACAAACGATTTCAAATGGCACCGGCGAGATTCGAACCCGCGATCTCCTGTTTGCAAGACAGGCGCTTTAATCAACTAAGCCACGGCGCCTGCCAGAAGCTTAGCTATTTCCTTCAAACTTCGAAGTCAAAAGAGTGGAAAAAAAAAACAAAAAAAACCTGTCATTTCACAATACTTTCTCTTCCAAGACTTATTCCCACTAGCTTTTTCATACTTGCTTCAAGTAACTATTGAAGCAAAAATTTACAATCGCTTTCAAAAGGCACCGGCGCGACTCGAACTCGCGATCTCCTGTTTACTAGACCGGCGCTTTAACCAACTAAGCCAAGGCGCCTTCCGGAAGCTTAGTTTTTCCAAGCAAACTTAAAAGTTAAAAGCGTGGAAAAAACGAAAAAAAAACTGTCATTTCAAAATACCTTTCGCTTCCAAGACTAATTCCCACTAGCTTCTTCATACTTTCTTCAAGTAAGTATTGAAACAAAAACTTTCAATAGCTTTCAAAAGGCACCGGCGAGATCCGAACTCGCGATCTCCTGTTTACTAGACAGGCGCTTTAACCAACGAAGCCACGGCGCCTGCCAGAAACTTAGTTTCTTCTAGCGAACTTTGAAGTTAAAAGCGTGGAAAAAAGCCAGAAAAACCTGTCATTTCACAATACTTTCTCTTTCAAGATTAATTCCCACTAGCTTTTTCATACTTGCTTCAAGTAACTATTGAAACAAAAATTTGCAACCGATTTCAAATGGCACCGGCGAGATGTTGAACTCGTGCTCTCCTGGTTACAAGACAGGCGCTTTAACCAACTTAGCCACGGCGCCTGCCAGAAACTCAGCTATTTCTAGCAAAATTAGAGGTTAAAAGCGTGGAAAACAACGAAAAAACCTGTCATTTCTCAATACCTTTCTCTTAAAAGACTAATTCCCACTAGATTTTTCATACTTGCTTCAAGTAACTATTGAAACAAAAAGTTACAAACGCTTTCAAAAGGCACCGGCGGGATTCGAACTCGCGGTCTCCTGTTTACAAGACATGCGCTTCAACCAGCTAAGCAACGGCACCTACCAGAAACTCAGCTATTTCTAGCAAACTTTGAGGTTAAAAGCATGTAAAACAACGAAAAAAACCTGTGATTTCACAATACCTTTCTCGTAAAAGACTAATTCCCACTAGCTTTTTCATACTTGCTTCAAGTAGCTATTGAAACAAAAATTTATATACGCTTTTAAAAGGCACCGGCGAGATTCGTACTCGCCATCGCCTGTATACTAGACAGGCGCTTTAACCAACTAAGCCACGGCGCCTGCCAGAAACTTTGTTTTTTGTAGCAAACTTAGAAGTTAAAAGCGTGGAAAACAACGAAAAAACCTGTCATTTCACAATACGTTTCTCTTACAAGACTAATTCCCACTAGCTTTTTCATACTTGCTTCAAGTAGCTATTGAAACAAAAAATTTACAAACGCTTTCAAAAGGCACCGGCGAGATTCGAACTCGCGATCTCCTGTTTACTAGACAGGCGCTTTAACCAACTAAGCCACGACGCCTTCCGGAACCTTAGTTTTTTCTAGCAAACTTAGAAGTTAAAAGCGTGGAAAAAAACGAAAAAAAAAACTGTCATTTCAAAATACCTTTCTCTTCCAAGACTAATTCCCACTAGCTTTTTCATACTTGATTCAAGTAAGTATAGAAACAAAAACGTTCAATAGCTTTTAAAGGCACCGGCGAGATTCGAACTCGCGATCTCCTGTTTACTAGACAGGCGCTTTAACCAACTAAGCCACGGCGCCTTCCGGAAGCGTAGTTTTTTCTAGCAAACTTAGAAGTTAAAAGCGTGGAAAACAACGAAAATAACCTTTCATTTTACAATACTTTCGCTTCCAAGACTTATTCCCACTAGCTTTTTCATACTTGCTTCAAGTAACTATTGAAACAAAAATTTACAAACGATTTCAAAAGGCACCGGTGAAATTCGTACTCGCGATCTCCTGTTTACTAGACAGGCGCTTTAACCAACTAAGCCACGGCGCCTTCCGGAAGCGTCGTTTTTTCTAGCAAACTTAGAAGTTAAAATCGTGGAAAACAACGAAAATAACCTTTCATTTTACAATACTTTCGCTTCCAAGACTTATTCCCACTAGCTTTTTCATACTTACTTCAAGTAACTATTGAAACAAAAATTTACAAACGCTTTCAAAAGGCATCGGCGAGATTCGAACTCGCGATCTCCTGTTTACAAGACACGCGTTTTAACCAACTAAGCCACGGCGCCTGAGAGTAACTTAGCTATTTCTAGAAAACTTGGAAGTTAAAAGCGTGGAAAACAACGAAAAAAACCTGTCATTTCACAATACTTTCTCTTCCAAAATTAATTCCCACTAGCTTTTTCATACTTGCTTCAAGTAACTATTGAAACAAAGATTTACAAACGATTTCAAATGGCACCGGCGAGATTCGAACCCGCGATCTCCTGTTTGCAAGACAGGCGCTTTAATCAACTAAGCCACGGCGCCTGCCAGAAGCTTAGCTATTTCCTTCAAACTTCGAAGTCAAAAGAGTGGAAAAAAAAAACAAAAAAAACCTGTCATTTCACAATACTTTCTCTTCCAAGACTTATTCCCACTAGCTTTTTCATACTTGCTTCAAGTAACTATTGAAGCAAAAATTTACAATCGCTTTCAAAAGGCACCGGCGCGACTCGAACTCGCGATCTCCTGTTTACTAGACCGGCGCTTTAACCAACTAAGCCAAGGCGCCTTCCGGAAGCTTAGTTTTTCCAAGCAAACTTAAAAGTTAAAAGCGTGGAAAAAACGAAAAAAAAACTGTCATTTCAAAATACCTTTCGCTTCCAAGACTAATTCCCACTAGCTTCTTCATACTTTCTTCAAGTAAGTATTGAAACAAAAACTTTCAATAGCTTTCAAAAGGCACCGGCGAGATCCGAACTCGCGATCTCCTGTTTACTAGACAGGCGCTTTAACCAACGAAGCCACGGCGCCTGCCAGAAACTAAAGGCCATATCACACGTAACGAAATTCGCTCAACCTACCCGTTCAACTTCAAGCTTTCATTCAACTTTCTCTTGGAGAAGTTGAACAGGGTTTCCAGGCTCTCAAATGAAGGGTTGATCCTAAACGTGGCTTCTGTCTACCACTTTAGGCGACTTAGCACAATGTACTCTGAGCGATGTTTTTTGGATTTAATGGGTTTTTTTTTCTCAATTTATTTCAAAACTGTAAATAAATTTCAGTTTTGAAAGTTGCAATCATTCGAAATTATGAAAAAGTGATTTATAAACATGTTAATTTTACTAGCTCAATACAGCGATAACAGCCCTTTTACCTAAAAACAATGAGTAAAAGCAGGCCTGGATCTGTAAGTTTTGATCCCCCCTTCCCCGATAAGAATTGATTAAAACCATGGAAGCTTTTCTTCACTATTTTTTTTTAAATTCAATATTATTATTTGTTTATGTTTTAAACGGCTATTTTAATTATCAGACAAAGTTTTTTTTTTTTTTTTTTTTTTTGACTTATTTTGTTTTTGAGGGAGTTTGAAATTCTTAACTCCTGATTTTTTTTCCTCTCATTTTACGTATAAGTTCATTACAAAATCAATGGACCATAAGAAACTTTTTACAATAAAAAATTTTGTTTTATCCATCTTTCTGGGTCTTAGCAAGTTTTTTTTTTTTTGCAAATGTAGGTAACTCTTATGTAACTATTACGTTTTTTACACTTTGATTAGTCTTGCTGCTTTTCATAATATATTTAAAGGTTTTTTTTAATAATTTTATTTGAAACGGACATTTTCGTGGCTCATATTAAGGTAATTCTATGTATTTATTTCACATTTGCTGATTTTCCCAAATAAAATCTTTTAATTATCCTGATACTTTACAGAAATTCCCAAATGTGTTTGCAACGTTGAAGGTTTAAGTGTATTCGTTTATCTAAAAAGTTTTCCAATTTCTCCGGTCGTTGCCCTGACCCCCCAACTGCGGGCATGTAGATCTGGACCTGAGTAAGAGTCGATGTTTATAAATAACTTGTCTAATTATGTAAAAGCTGTGATTTTTAAACCAGTAAACTTGTCTACCACTTTAAAATATGTGACAAAATTTAATAACAGCAATTATAAATCAAGTAAATGGACATTTCTGAGTTATTACTTTTAAACACTTATCTGCCCAAAACCTGACTAAAAAATTTGTATTTAGTATGAAATTGCTACAACAAATGATTCTCAGTTTAAAGTATTTTGATTTCATACACTAGAGGAAACTTTTCGACTCTTTTGGATTAAAAAAAATATATGTTTAGTAAAAAATCCCAAACAGAATGTTGATTCAACAAGCTGCTTGCCAGTAGAATGAGAGAGATGAATAAAAGAGCTACTATTAGTATAGGATAACAAGTAATGGAAATAGCAGTATATTGAATAGTAACAATAATAATGACTATTTATTCCTTAATTTTTTTTAAAGTTGAAAGTGAAAGGCAATGCATACATTTGTCTAGTTTAATTTTCAAACTTTAATAAAATTTGGATCTTTAGTCAACATTTACATTTATTCCCACTCTAAATCTTTTCTCCTCAAACCATGCAGTGATAAAATACTAATTTCAAATCCTTTTGCACACCATGTCTATTTCTAAGTTTGGAATGGATCAATTCAAAACTGGAGAATATCCTCTCTATTGATGCTGAACAGGGGTATATTGTTTTGTCTAAAACTTTCCCATCATACTTTTGCTGGGACATCCTGAATTGAGAGATAACCGCTACAAAAGCTATTAGAGTTGGTATTTAAGTTTTTGACATTTATGTCTTTGGTTGTATCAAGCAACTATTAGTTCCTCTATAAACAGAGAATATTTATATTAGAGAAAAAATTAATAACATAAAAAAAGTAAATATCACCATTCAAAATATTTAGATACTATTATACTTAACTATTGAGTTCTGATCAACTTAGTTTCATTTTTACTCAAAAGAAAAGAGACATTGCATAAATCCTTTCCCAGAAAGCCTTTTTGATTGATAAAATTAATTGTATCTAATTGTTACAAATGAATTAAGTTATTAAAAAGTTTAAAACAAAACTACTTTGAAAACAAGCTGTAACTGTTATCCATAACTACTTTTACAGTGTAACAAATTTACAAGAAAATTTATCAATTAATTTTAATCAAACTTATTAATTAAACTATTAATTTTAATGATATAATGTGAAATAATTTTTCAGCATCAGGAAACCATATGTGTTTATAAAAACTATCAATGTCAGTATTGGAGTTTTTAACAGGTCATTTCAAAAACAGTTTTTTTTTTTTTTTGTCAAAAACCCAACCTCGTCTAAGTATTATTATTTTGCTATTGAATGTACACCAAGTTTAGTTGTTAAAATAGAAATCTTTTTAGCAATGCACAAAAAGTGGAATAACAAAATTTTCTACTTTTATATATACATGCTACTGTTTTTATATGAAACCTCTGTACATGACCCATTCTATTTTATCTTTCCAACACATGCACATAAAATTTATTACTTTTAAAAAAAATCAAAACTTAAATTTTTAAATAGTGAAGAGTATAAAGTACTTATTGCATAGATTACAAGTTACATAGAACGCAAGAATACCAACTTTTCTACTGATTTAGGCAGGTTTGTACTACTTTTCATAGTTTGAAAAATTGGACTTAAAATGGTTCTATTGATTTAATTGAGTCATGCAGGTACATTCAATTAAGTAAGAAATTGTGAGTTGTTTTACTTTTGTTCTCTGAGAAGAACAATGCTTCATAGATGTTTTTACAAAGCATACTGAAGGAACATTATCTTTTATAATATATACCAAGAAAGAAAAAAAAATTAAAAAAGTTCATTTTTTTCTAGTATTCTTTAGAGAAACTGACACATAAAATTTATACATAAACTTTATTTACAATAAATTCCATACACACACACACACTCATATGTATTAATACATAATTTCAATTACATTTCAAAGTTCAACAATAATTAACTTCGCCCTGAACAAACAGTTTTTGACTGCAACCTCTATAACTGCATCTGTAAACAATAACTTGAAATTCTTTCTCACATAATCTAAAATTAAGAAAACAAATTAGACAAGTATATATAACATGAATATTATACAGGGAGGAGGACAGGCAAAGTACCCCCTAGCTTTTATGAAATGTAAAATCAATGTATTTCGTAAAGTATAGGCATGGTGTGTGTGCTGTTTTTAAACAATCCACATGTTATACCAGACAGCCCGATTATCATATCCAGAGACTACAGTTTCGTTTTTATTGGAACTCATCAGTCCGGAAGAGCGAATAACCGAGCTGGAGGCAGATGTCATCTCAGCGATAACATCTGCCTCCAGCCTCTGAATGTGATAACCGGGTGTCTGGTATTTTACATACAGAAGAAAACTTAAGTAAAAGATGACAAATTGTAGCAAAAAAAAAAAATGTGTTGTTATTAATAACAATTGATTTATGATGTGTATATACTTAAATGTTTAGGACAAAGGAGCTAAACATTTATTTCATTTATTCATTTGCTTATTTTTTGTGCATAATTCTATTGCATGAATTTAATTTGCTAAAGAAGATGAACTTTTGTTTCTATTAAATGTTTGGAAAGTGAAGCTTATCTATGAATTAATATTTAACTTTGTGTATGTGTAATGCAATATTTGGCCAATTTTGATGCACTATAACTCTGACACCAGTTGAATCTCAGTCACCAAATTGTAATCATAGGTTCATATAATAAAACGGTGCTACCTGCTACCTGTATCAATTTCATTGTTTTTCACTCGTTCCCACTTGAAATAATTTGCTTTAAACTTTGCGAAAATGCAATATTTGGCCAACTTTAATGCTCTATAACTCTAGTACCAGTTGAGTCTCAGTCATAAAATTGTAATCATATTTTCATGTCATAAAAAAGGTGTTACCTGTATCAATTTCATAATTTTTCACTAGTCCCTTTTGAGATATTTTACTTTAAACTTAGTCAAAATTCGATTTTTTCCATTTTTGAAAAAGTTTGCAAAAAAAAAAAAAAAAAAAAAGGACAAAGTTCTTAAGTTTAAAATTCCTACAACAAGTAGTCCTATATTATATCTACAGAAGAAAAAAAATATAGCTGAAACTCTCCTCCTTTTACTAATTTTGTTGCACTAAAACTCGTATTTTATGCTAATTTTCAGTTTGTAATTGTTATTTTTTTTCTTCACCTTTCTCACCATTTAAATAATATTTTGCAAGCAAATCGTATCTGGGGCATCCTTCTGGTGATGGATTTTGTTTTGTCCTGATAACTGTAAAATTGACCGAGTTAGATGCATTTACGTAAAACTTGTTTTTGGTCCAAAAACGGCAACTAAGCAAACTTAAAGTGGTGGGTTAAAAAAAAGTATGAGCTTAAAAAATTTTCTTTTAACACTTTTGAACTCACCTAGTAGTGAGAATTTACTAGTAAAAAAATTAGGAAAATCAAAAATGTCGAGCAACACGGCCTGGGTGATTTCTACGGATTGACCCATTACCGTTGCTCTTGCTTCAGATTGTTTATAAACATTCATTGATTTGGCAAGATTGCACACTACGAGATTGGCGAATTTGGCAAGGAAATTCTTACGACGACTTTGAACTAGAAATTAACCTTTTAACACAATAATAAGGTGGAGATTTATAAAATATTACGTTTTATATTTGTTTTTGACGAAAATATAGTACTAATAACTCACCTGAAGTTATTCTAGCAGTTTATTCTATTCCTTGCACACGCTGTTGATGTTGTTACAGGCGGCCATGTTGTATTTTGACGTAACAGGTCAGAGGATTGCTTCCTCCTGATTGGCTGAAAGTTGAGGTTGATCCAACTTTTTTGCCGAGAAGATAAAAAGTTGAATGGAATACGTTCAACCTCGGAAAGCATAGCACACGGGGATTTTCCGGTCGGAATTCGCTCTCGCGGTTGAGTCGAACCGAAGTTGATCGTCAGGTTGAACGAATTTCGCTACGTGTGATATGGCCTTTAGTTTCTTCTAGCGAACTTTGAAGTTAAAAGCGTGGAAAAAAGCCAGAAAAACCTGTCATTTCACAATACTTTCTCTTCCAAGATTAATTCCCACTAGCTTTTTCATACTTGCTTCAAGTAACTATTGAAACAAAAATTTGCAACCGATTTCAAATGGCACCGGCGAGATGTTGAACTCGTGCTCTCCTGGTTACAAGACAGGCGCTTTAACCAACTTAGCCACGGCGCCTGCCAGAAACTCAGCTATTTCTAGCAAAATTAGAGGTTAAAAGCGTGGAAAACAACGAAAAAACCTGTCATTTCTCAATACCTTTCTCTTAAAAGACTAATTCCCACTAGATTTTTCATACTTGCTTCAAGTAACTATTGAAACAAAAAGTTACAATAGCTTTCAAATGGCACCGGCGAGATTCGAACACGCGATCTCCTGTTTACGAAAGAGGCGCTTTAACCAACTAAGTCACGGCGCCTACACAATACGTTGGAGTAAGAATGCATACTGTGCTCAGTATACAATTTTATTGTTTTATTATTGCCTTTACGCCTTTGTTTAAGTTTAATACTGTATTATATAACATACCTTTTGTGATTTTTCTCCTTTTTTGGCGAAGATCTATCTAGTAGAGAATAAAAATATTTGGCAAATTGCTTTCAAAACTACTTTTTTTTTTTGACAAGAAAAAGTATTCAATTTCTACAGTTGAGGTTAGAATATATTCCAACGTTTTAAAGTGCAATATATTAATATGTTGAAACCTTTGTCATATACACTAAATCTTCTTTTGAATAGTTAATTAGAATCCTTTTAATAATATGTAAGCTTAAACAATACTTAAAATGAAAAGTCTCCAAAGTAAGCATGAGGCACTGGCGATATTCAAATTCGCGATCTCCAATCTACAGGACAGGCTCTTTAACCACCTAAGCCACGGTGTCTGCCACAAAAATCTCCATTTCTAGCGACATTGGAAAATAGAAGCGTGAAAACCCTGTCATTTATCTATACCCTTCTCTTTCAAGACCAATTCCCACTAGCCTTTTAGTGTTTGCTTAAAGTAGTTTTAGAAAAACAATGTTTACACGTGCAGTTAGAAGGCACCGGCGAGATGTCGAACTCGCGATCTCCTGTTTACAAGACAGGCGCTTTAACCAACTAAGCTACGGCGCCTGAGCGAAACTCAGCTATTTCTAGCACACTTAGAGGTTAAAAGCATGGAAAACAACGAAAAAAACTGTCATTTCACAATACTTTCTCTTCCAAGATTAATTCCCACTAGCTTTTTCATACTTGCTTCAAGTAACTAGTGAAACAAAAACTTACAACCGATTTCAAATGGCACCGGCGAGATGTTGAACTCGCGCTCTCCTGTTTACAAGACAGGCGCTTTAACCAACTTAGCCACGGCGCCTGCCAGAAGCTCAGCTATTTCTAGCAAAATTAGAGGTTAAAAGCGTGGAAAACAACGAAAAAACCTGTCATTTCACAATACCTTTCTCTTAAAAGACTAATTCATACTAGCTTTTTCATACTTGCTTCAAGTAAATATTGAAACAAAAATTTACAAACGATTTCAAATGGCACCGGCGAGATGTTGAACTCGCGCTCTCCTGTTTACGAGACAGGCGCTTTAACCAACTTAGCCACGGCGCCTGCCAGAAACTCTGCTATTTCTAGCAAACTTGGAGGTTAAAAGCGTGGAAAACAACGAAAAAACCTGTCATTTCACAATACCTTTCTCTTAAAAGACTAATTCCCACTAGCTTTTTCATACTTGCTTCAAGTAACTATTGAAACAAAAACTTATAATCGCTTTCAAAAGGCACCGGCGAGATTCGAAATCACGATTTCCTGATCACTAGACAGGCGCTTTAACCAACTAAGCCACGGCGCCTGCCAGAAACTTATCTATTTCTAGCAAACTTGGAAGTTAAAAGGGTGGAAAACAACGAAAAAAACCTGTCATTTCACAATAACTTTCTCGTAAAAGATTTATTCCCACTAGCTTTTTCATACTTGCTTCAAGTAGCTATTGAAACAAAAATTTACAAACGCTTTCAAAAGGCACCGGCGAGATTCGAACTCGCGATCTCCCGTTTACGAGACACGCGCTTTAACCAACTAAGCCACGGCGCCTGCGAGTAACTTAGCTATTTCTAGCAAACTTGGAAGTTAAAAGCGTGGAAAACAACGAAAAAAACCTGTCTATTCACAATACCTTTCTCTTCCAAGACTAATTCTCACTAGCTTTTTCATACTTGCTTCAAGTAGCCATTGAAACAAAAATTTACAAACGCTTTCAAAAGGCACCGGCGAGATTCGATCTCGCGATCTCCTGTTTACTAGACAGGCGCTTTAACCAACTAAGCCACGGCGCCTACACGATACGTTGAAGTAAGAATGCATACTGTGCTCAGTATACAATTTTATTGTTTTATTATTGCCTTTACGCCTTCGTTTAAATTTAATACTGTCTTTTGTAACATACCTTTGCGCTCTTTCTCCTTTTTTGGCGAAGATCTATCTAGTAGAGAATAAAAATATTTGGCAAATTGCTTTCAAAACTACTTTTTTTTAAAAAAAAAGAAAAGGTATTCGAATTTTCAGTTGAGGTTAGAATACATTCCAACGTTTTAAAGTGTAATATATTAATATGTTGAAACCTTCTTCTTATACTCTAAATCTTCTTTTGAATAATTAATTAGAATCCTTTTAATAATATGTAATCCTAAACAATACTTAAAATGAAATGTCTCCAAAGTACGCATGAGGCAAAGGCGATATTCAAATTCGCGATCTCCCATTTACACGACAGGCTCTTTAACCACCTAAGCCACAGTGTCTGCCACAAAAATCGCCGTTTCTAGCGAAATTGGAAAATAGAAGCGTGAAAACCCTGTCATTTATCTATACCCTTCTCTTTCAGGACTAATTCCCAATAACATTTTCGTGTTTACTTAAAGTAGTTTTAGAAAAACACTGTTTACACGCGCAGTTAGAAGGCACCAGCGAGATGACGAACTCGCGATCTCCTGTTTAAAAGACAGGCGCTTTAACCAACTAAGCCACGGCGCCTGCCAGAAACTCAGCTATTTCTAGCAAACTTTGAGGTTAAAAGCGTGTAAAACAACGAAAAAAACCTGTCATTTGACAATACCTTTCTCTTAAAAGACTAATTCCCACTAGCTTTTTCATACTTGCTTCAAGTAACTATTAAAACAAAAATTTACTATAGCTTTCAAAGGCACCGGCGAGATTTGAACTCGCGATCTCCTGTTTACTAGACAGGCGCTTTAACCAACTAAGCCACGGCGCCTTCCAAAAGCTTAGTTTTTTCTAAAAAACTTAGAAGTTGAAAGCGTGGAAAAAACGAAAAAAAAAAAAAAAAAAACTATCATTTCAAAATACCTTTCTCTTCCAAGACTAATTCCCACTAGCTTTTTTATACTTGCTTCAAGTAAGTATTGAAACAAAAACTTTCAATAGCTTTCAAATTCACCGGCGAGATTCGAACTCGCGATCTCCTGTTTACTAGTCAGACGCTTTAACCAACTAAGCCACGGCGCCTGCCAGAAACTTAGTTTTTTCTAGCGAACTTAGAAGTTAAAAGCGTGGAAAACAACAAAAAAAAAAAAAAACCCGTCATTTCACAATATTCTCTCTTCCAAGACTAATTCCCACTAACTTTTTCATACTTGCTTCAAGTAACTATTGAAACAAAAATTTACAAACGATTTCAAAAGGCTCCTGCGAGGTTCGAGCTCGCGATCTCCGGTTTACAAGACATTCGCTTTAACCAACTAAGTCACGGCGCCTGCCAGAAACTCAGCTATTTCTAGCAAACTTTGAGGTTAAAAGCGTGTAAAACAACGAAAAAAACCTGTCATTTCACAATACCTTTCTCGTAAAAGTCTAATTCCCACTAGATTTTTCATACTTGCTTCAAGTAGCAATTGAAACAAAAATTTACAAACGCTTTCAATAGGCACCGGCGAGATGTCGAACTCGCGATCTCCTGTTTACTAGACAGGCGCTTTAACCAACTAAGCTGCCGCGCCTGCCAGAAACACACACATTTCTTGCACACTTAGAGGTTAAAAGCGTGGAAAACAACGAAAAAAACCTGTCATTTGACAATACCTTTCTCTTAAAAGACTAATTCCCACTAGCTTTTTCATACTTGCTTCAAGTAACTATTAAAACAAAAATTTACTATAGCTTTCAAAAGGCACCGGCGAGATTTGAACTCGCGATCTCCTGTTTACTAGACAGGCGCTTTAACCAACTAAGCCACGGCGCCTTCCAAAAGCTTTGTTAGAAGTTGAAAGCGTGGAAAAAACGAAAAAAAAACTTTCATTTCAAAATACCTTTCTCTTCCAAGACTAATTCCCACTAGCTTTTTTATACTTGCTTCAAGTAAGTATTGAAACAAAAACTTTCAATAGCTTTCAAATTCACCGGCGAGATTCCAACTCGCGATCTCCTGTTTACTAGACAGACGCTTTAACCAACTAAGTCACGGCGCCTGCCAGAAACTTAGTTTTTTCTAGCGAACTTAGAAGTTAAAAGCGTGGAAAACAACAAAAAAAACCTGTCATTTCACAATACCTTTCTCGTAAAAGACTAATGCCCACTAGCTTTTTCATACTTGCTTCAAGTAGCTATTAAAACAAAAATTTACAAGCGCTTTCAAAAGGCACCGGCGAGATTCGAACTCGCGATCTCCTGTTTACAAGACAGGCGCTTTAACCAACTAAGCCACGGCGCCTACAGGATACGTTGAAGTAAGAATGCATACTGTACTTAGTATACAATTTTATTGTTTTATTATTGCCTTTACGCCTTTGTTTAAGTTTAATACTGTCTTATGTAACATACCTTTGCGATTTTTCTCCTTTTTTGGCGAAAATCTATCTAGTAGAGAATAAAAATATTTGGCAAATTGCTTTCAAAACTACTTTTTTTTTGACAAGATAAGGTATTCAAATTCTACAGTTGAGGTTAGAATATATTCCAACGTTTTAAAGTGTAATATATTGTTACAAATCCTGTAAATAGTAATTATTGTAGGAACGTAACCTGTAAATAGTTTCCCGTAATGAATATACAACCCCTTTTTCATTCGGCTAAATTATACGACCCCTATTTTCTTTCTTTTCATTGATAACGGTCTACTACTTTACAGAAGCGTGTGGAATATTGGAGAAATTTCTTTTCGGTGTATTTAAGCCGTTAGCGATGGATAAACAGTTTAGTTTCGATTCAGATTTCGAACTGAGTGTGTGTATTAGCTCTATTTATAGCGAGGCATTTCGCTGTGTTGTTTTCGTATTTGGAAGTAAATACGTGTGTAAACGTTGAGTTTACGGTGTTGCGTGATAATTGCTTAATTGCTGATGAATAATTTTGCAGTTGTTGACGATCTTTCCTGTACATAGTGTAAATAAATTTCCTGTGCTTTTATCAAGAACTGTGTCTTCATTTCAAGAAAGTGGAAGTCGCACCGGATCCGTTACAATTTGGCGCCCAACGTGGGGCTACTTCTGGACTTTCTTGGAGTAAGTGTGACTTTGGACATTTTTTTTCATAAAGACTGTTTGAATTTATAGACTTTGTTTTTATGGTGATTACTCGCGCAATGGATGACCAATTAAAGCAACTTCTAGAAGCAATTAATGCTGTGAAAAGCGACCTGACTGAAAATATGGCGGCTAATCAAGAACAATTAAAAAGTGATTTGACTGCAAGTTTTACTGCAAATCAAGAACAATTAAAAAATGACATGGCGACTAACCAAGAACAATTAAAAAATGAATTGGCGACTAACCAAGAACAGTTAAATAGTGATTTAACTGCTAAAATTACTACAAGTCAAAATGAAATAAAAAGTGACCTAACGTCGATGAAAACCATGATGGAGAATCAACTAACCGCCATGGGAGATAAAGTTGATGCTCTGGAAGAAAAATTTGATACTGTGGAAGAGCGTATCGCCAATGTGGAAAATAAGTTAGAAGAAGAAGACAAGAAATTTACCTCATTTAAGGAAGAAATAATTAAAGACATGGAAAGGAGATTGGCGACCGCGGAAAGCAGCTCTGTACAGTTTGGCGCTCCCACATCGGTTGCTCGACCGTCCATTAAACTTGCCACATTTGATGGGAAAACTTCGTGGCAGGTTTACAAAACTCAATTCATGATAGTGGCGGAAGCGAACGGATGGGACTCTGCTACCAAGGCCTGTCATCTTGCAGCATCCCTGAGAGGTGACGCAGCGGACATTCTCCAGACCCTTCCGGACAGCCAGCGCCTGGATTTCGCCGCCCTCACATCTGCGTTGGAGCTTCGCTTCGGTGAGAAGTGCCAGAAAGATTTCAGCCGACTCCAGTTGAAATCCCGTTTCCAGAAAACCGGGGAAACCCTGCAAGAGCTAGCGGCGGACGTCGAGAGATTGTCTCATCTTGCTTTTTGTGACTGTCCTGCGGATGTTCGAGACAACCTGGCACTCAACTACTACATCGACGGGGTTCGAGATCTGGAAATCCAGAAAGCTCTACGGATGGCGGATGTCAAAGACCTGAGTTCTGCTGTTGTGTATGCGATGAAGTTGGAGGCCGCCCAGCAAGCAACCCGCAAGGATCGCCATTCAATCCGCGGCGTGAAAACTGATGAGCCTGATCCGGTTTCGTCACGTTTTGCTGATCTGGAAAAGCAAATAAAAGAAATTGCAGGAATCCTCAAAAGGAATTCGGCTCCCAAAGACCATAATGGACAATCACTTAAGTGCTGGAAATGTGGTGGCGAGGGTCACTTACGAAGAAACTGTGAAGCTCGTCAAGAAACCAGAGGGACGAGCACCTCTCCCTCGCAGGTCCAGGAAAACTAAGCCATGGCAATCTCGCGGGGCGGAGGTCGCCAAATTGGAATGAGCCCCATCTTAAAGTTTTCCAGATTTCCTCGACGAGTGGCGGCAGTAATGGACTGTTTGTTTACGCATATGTAAACGGGTTTCCCTGCGAACTGATTATTGACACTGGAGCCAATGTTACGATCATTAGAACAGATGTGGCTCGTCAATTTGGACTCAACATTCTGTGGACGCCGCCCTGCGTTACCCTCCAAACTGTGACAGGTGACAAGATCGAGATTGAAGGTAAAGTGAACTTAGAAATTGTGTTTGGAAATGCCATTTACCATCATACCGCATTCGTTGCTGCTATCATTGACCCCTTCATTCTCGGATTGGACTTTTTAAAGAAGTATGACTTCAACCTCGACTTCAAGACTAACGAGCTGCACTCGACGAGAGAAGACATAGCAGTCTTTCCCGCAGAAAGTGATGTAAAATCCGCTCATCAAATAATTGCCCAAACAGATTTATCAATTCCCTCAAGGTCAGAATCATTAATACCCGGCTCCATTGAAGAGAGCAATAGTTTTAGATTTGGACTCATTGAATACCCCAACTTAAGCAATAACCCAAAAGGAGTGCTGGTGGCATCTACGCTTGTGGACCTTTCCAAGGATGTAATTCCTGTGAGAGTCGCCAACGTGAGTGAAAGGCCAAGGAATATCCGGAAAGGCGAAGTGTTAGCAACTTGTACTCCCGTAAACTGCATCATTAGAAGAATCAATTCCCCCGAGACTGTGTCTTCTGAGTCCTTGACATCGAAGTTAATTGGGAGTGCACCCTTATCGAAGGATCAAAGAACTGCTGCGGAACAATTGGTGGACGACTTCAAGCATCTGTTTTCATCTACATCGGAGGATGTTGGCCGTACGAATTTAACGCAGCATAGGATTTACACTGGAGAACACCCCCCTATTAAACAGCATCCAAGACGACTACCGTTCGCCAAGAAGGAAGAGGTTGAGACCCTCCTGAAAGAGATGAAGGAGAATGATGTAATCGAACCTTCATCCAGTCCTTGGGCCTCTCCCATCGTCTTGGTCCGAAAGAAAGATGGCTCCACCAGATTTTGTGTCGATTACCGACGACTGAATGAAATCACCAAGAAAGACAGTTACCCTCTTCCACGGATAGACGACACCTTAGACACTCTTTCCGGACACAAGTGGTTTTCGACCCTGGACTTGAAGAGCGGCTACTGGCAGGTTGAGATACACCCTGATGACCGAGAGAAGACAGCGTTTACAACTGGACAAGGCTTATGGCAGTTTAAAGTGATGCCCTTCGGCCTCTGCAATGCAGCAGCTACGTTCGAGCGTCTTATGGAGACAGTGTTAAGAGGACTTTCCTACGAATCCTGTCTGGTCTACTTAGACGATATCATCATCGTGGGACGCAGCTTCGAAGAACATCTGGCAAATCTTAGGAAGGTGCTGCAAAAGCTTAAGGAAGCCAATCTGAAGTTAAGCCCGTCCAAATGTAATTTGTTCCGCCGGGAAGTGAATTACCTTGGTCACATCATCTCTTCTGAAGGTGTACAAACCGATCCAGAAAAGGTATCTGCGGTCAAGAGTTGGAGTCGTCCCGAAAACATCCATCAGCTGCGAAGTTTCCTGGGGCTCTGCACGTACTATAGGAAGTTTGTGAAGGGTTTTTCCAACATTGCACGACCTTTGCATAAGCTGACGGAGAGCAAGCAAAAGTTTGAATGGTCCAAAGAATGCGAAGATGCATTTCTACGACTGAAGGAGGCTTTAACATCAACGCCTATCCTCGCCTATCCTCAGCCTGAAAAATCCTTCATCCTGGACACTGATGCGAGCAACGAGGGAATTGGAGCTGTTTTATCCCAAGAAATTGACGGAAATGAACATGTCATCGCTTACTTTAGCAAATGCTTATCAAAGTCGGAGCGAAATTACTGCGTCACCAGAAAGGAGTTACTGGCCATAGTGAAAGCTGTAGAACACTTCCATCATTACCTCTACGGCCGAAAATTTCTGCTTCGGACAGATCATGCCTCGTTAACTTGGCTTCTGAACTTCAAGAATCCAGAAGGCCAGATAGCCAGATGGATACAGCGGCTCCAGGAATATGACATGGAGATCAAGCATCGAAAAGGGTTATCTCACGGTAATGCTGACGCTTTATCAAGGAGACCCTGTCCTGAGAACTGCCACTATTGTTCCCGAATCGAGAAACAGTATGGAACGACTAGCCCTACCGCCTATCAGGTGACAGTGACTCCAACATCATCAGAACCTGATCCATGGAGTGATGACCAAGTTCGAAAAGATCAACTTGAAGACCCCGACATAAAATCAATTTTAGAGTTCATGGAAAGTGACAGTCGACGCCCTAGCTGGCAGGACGTTTCCATCTTCAGTCCTGCAACAAAAAGATACTGGGCTTTATGGAACTCACTCCATTTACGGAACGGCGTGCTACACCGGAAATGGGAATCTGACGACGGCAAGACATCTAGGTGGCAGTTACTACTTCCTCGATCCAGGATTTCAGATGTTCTGAAAGAAATACATAGTAGTGCGACTGGAGGACATTTTGGTGTCTTGAAAACTCTCAATAAAGTTCGGGAGCGCTTCTTCTGGAGCAAGGCGAAGGATGACGTGGAGAAGTGGTGCCATTCTTGTGACGCCTGTGCTGCTCGTAAAGGACCGAAGAAGAGAAGCAGAGGGAAGCTACATCTGTACAACGTTGGAGCTCCTTTCGAACGAATTGGGATCGACATCCTGGGTCCTCTACCAAGAACTGCTGATGGGAACAAATACATTCTTGTTTCCATCGACTACTTCACCAAATGGCCGGAAGCATATCCCATTCCAGATCAAGAGGCTACTACCGTAGCAGAGACTCTAGTCCAACATTGGATCTCGAGATATGGAACACCTTTGCAGATTCATTCCGATCAAGGGAGGAATTTCATCTCTGCTGTGTTTAAGGGCCTATGTCACATTCTCGGAATTGTGAAAACTAGGACAACACCACTACACCCACAATCGGACGGCATGGTGGAGAGATTTAACCGCACAATCCTGAATAATCTCTCACTTATGGTATCCAGAAATCAACAGGATTGGGACAAGAAGCTACCTTTGTTCCTGCTGGCCTACCGCAGTGCTGTCCACGAGACTACCGGATTTGCCCCATCTCAGATGCTCTTCGGACGAGAGCTTCGGCTACCTTGTGATCTCGTCTTCGGTCGTCCTCCGGATGCGCCTTCATCGCCTGAGGAGTACATCCAGGATCTCCAGGCCCGGTTGGAAGACGTTCATAACTTCGCACGAAAGCGAATCAACATCGCGGCGGAGAAGATGAAGACCAGATACGATACAAGGTCTACTGGACATGAATTCAACGAAGGCGACAAGGTTTGGTTATGGAATCCCATCCGACGGAAAGGTCTTTCACCCAAATTGCAGTCGCATTGGGATGGACCCTACAAAGTCCTTAACCGACTGAATGACGTCGTAGTGAGGATCCAAAAATCACCTAATGCAAAACCTAGGGTTATACATTATGATCGGTTAGCCCCATACTATGGCCATAGTTCATGAGTATTACGTAAACAACCATGGTTGATAACATAAAAGTTGTAGATAATTTTTTTGCTTTTAATGTTTAGTAATATTTCTTGTTATTATTGTGTTTTCTGTATCTGTTAGTTATTAATTAATGTGTATATTTGTAAACTTGTGATAGAAGTTTGGCACCCTTTCTGGGGATTGTACTGCCCGGGACGTGCAGTCCTTAGGAAGGGGGCAATGTTACAAATCCTGTAAATAGTAATTATTGTAGGAACGTAACCTGTAAATAGTTTCCCGTAATGAATATACAACCCCTTTTTCATTCGGCTAAATTATACGACCCCTATTTTCTTTCTTTTCATTGATAACGGTCTACTACTTTACAGAAGCGTGTGGAATATTGGAGAAATTTCTTTTCGGTGTATTTAAGCCGTTAGCGATGGCAACAGTTTAGTTTCGATTCAGATTTCGAACTGAGTGTGTGTATTAGCTCTGTTTATAGCGAGGCATTTCGCTGTGTTGTTTTCGTATTTGGAAGTAAATACGTGTGTAAACGTTGAGTTTACGGTGTTGCGTGATAATTGCTTAATTGCTGATGAATAATTTTGCAGTTGTTGACGATCTTTCCTGTACATAGTGTAAATAAATTTCCTGTGCTTTTATCAAGAACTGTGTCTTCATTTCAAGAAAGTGGAAGTCGCACCGGATCCGTTACAATATTAAAATGTTGAAACCTTTGTCTTATACACTATATCTTCTTTTGAATAATTAATTAGAATCCTTTTAATAATATGTAAGCCTAAACAATACTTAAAATGAAATGTCTCCAAAGTACGCATGAGGCACAGGCGATATTCAAATTCGCGATCTGCCATCTACAGGACAGGCTCTTTAACAACCTAAGCCACGGTGTCTGCCACAAAAATCGCCATTTTTAGCGAAATTGGAAAATAGAAGCGTGAAAACCCTGTCCTTTCTAATCTAGAATCCCGAATCTATACCCTTCTCTTTCAGGACTAATTCCCAATAGCATTTTAGTGTTTGCTTAAAACCCATTAAGCGCCAAGTCTCCCATTTTGGGAACCTTCAATTAATATTTTTTTCTTCATCAAGTAATTAAGATATCATTTTGAAAATTTTTAAAATGAATGATAGAGAATCAAACTTTATTCCTAATTTTTTCAAAAAAGTTTGGAATGTAAATTCTTTTTTTAAAAAATTTTTAATTTTGCAAAAATTTCTTGTTTTTGCATTACACGGGAAAAAAATTCCCAAAAAATAATTAATGCGAATAAAGGAAATTCGGGAAATGAAATATGAACCTCAGTAGAGCTTTTTTCAAATCACAACAAACAGGGGCCAAGAAAAACAATTTGAAGGAGTTTTATTGGACTTTATTTACTGGAGTCCCAAAATGGGAGACTTTGCGTGTTCTGCTTAGCAGAGCTAGTGATGCCTAACCCATTCTGCATGAATGAACTCTCCCCTTTTTTCCTGTGGAAGCCACAGCCCCCTTTGTATTTTCTCAGTGTAAACACTTTTTTGTTGTTCAAGGTCAAGAGCAGGCTCTTTTATCAAAACAAGTGACATTCCTCTCCTTTAGAAAAAAGTTCTGGAATAACAGGGGTGCCAATCCTCCCTAAGGAAGATGACGCATCTCTCTGAATTTCTACAGATCACGGAAGAGATTCCTGTAAAAGATCAAAATTTCCTTTAAAACTATTCCTCCCCTCATAAAAATATTTCCCTCCCCTCCCCTTCAATAAGGAAAGTTGAATTTCAATAGAGAAATTTCTTCACTTTTTTTTTTTTTTTTGAAATCAAATATATAGTTAGAATTTTCGACTTTGCTACGAGTTTCAAACAATATTAAAATAATACATTTAAGCTTGAAACAAGCAGATGAGTGCAGTATCACTTCTTAGTGAATTGCCAAATTCTGTTCAGATAGTTGAGAAAAATTTGTTTTAATGGAAATCGCTTAGATCACAGATAATGCGATAACTGTCTCAATTTACACTTTTTCAATTGATCGCAATTTGTTGGATGAAATCGGAGAAACTATAACCGTTGATAATTCCTCAATGTCAAGCATGCTGGACATTTATTTCTAAAAACATTATGATTATGAGTAAATCATAGCATGAAACATGTTATGAAGCAGTCGAAATGTTAACTGTAAGAAAACCCTTGTTTATAATGACACAAATACACCGTCATGGAACCCAAAAATATCTTAGTTCCATTTTATAAGAGGCATTTTATATAGTGCTTCGGGTCATTGCCATTTACCATCGCTCGATCCCCGACATGGTTAATAAAAAAAAAAAAAAATACCTCTTCTCTTTTTGTGTATGAAAATCCTAAGGTCTTTTGCTAAAAGGTAGTAAAATGTGTGGGAAAAGTTCCATTTTGAACAAAAACCTATAAGAAGAAGGAATGAAACAAGAATAAAAACCAGACCTAAAGTGATGTACGGGCAGAGTGGGGGAGGGAGGAGACGTCCTTAAGGGGCCGAACGGCTCAAGAAATTGAAAATAACTAGCATACTAATACTTACTAACGTTGTAAATGTACACTGCTGCCCCTGGGGCTGGCCTCCACAGCTTTTGTTGCAAGGGGGCTCACAATTTATAGCTTTGGGTCTCATGAAAACTTAAACGTTCTACATTTTAAAGCTTGAATATGTTAAATATGCAATTAAAGTACGAATAACTAGCTGTATTCATTACATAAAAATGATTTTAGGGCTTTCTAATTGGATTTAGTCAGAAATTATTCAAGTATCAACATAGTGACAGGGATATGTATGTTATCCCCATTAAACGCCAAGTCTCCCATTTTGGGACCATACCATATCTCATAACCTAATAAATATTTTTGCAACATTTCAGCTACATACGATTAGAGATGTGTATTGAACATCCAAACACATGAAAACTTAAATATTTCCAACGTGGTTCATATAGCGGCGCTTAATGGGCTAAAGTAGTTTTAGAAAAACACTGTTTACACGTGCAGTTAGAAGGCAGCAGCGAGATGTCGAACTCGCGATCTCCTATTTACAGGACAGGCGCTTTAACCAACTAAGCTACGGCGCCTGCCAGAAACTCAGCTATTACTAGCACACTTAGAGGTTAAAAGCGTGGAAAACAACGAAAAAACCTGTCATTTCACAATACTTTTCTCTTAAAAGACTAATTCCCACTAGCTTTTTCATACTTGCCTCAAGTAACTATTAAAACAAATATTTACAATAGCTTTCAAAAGGCACCGGCGAGATTCGAACTCGCGATCTCCAGTTTACGAGACAGATGCTTTAACCAACTAAGCCACGGCGCCTGCCAGAAACTTAGTTTTTTCTAGCGAACTTAGAAGTTAAAAGCGTGGAAAACAACAACAAAAAAAAAAAACCTGTCATTTCACAATACTTTCTCTTCCAAGACTCATTCCCACTAGCTTTTTCATACTTGCTTCAAGTAACTATTGAAACAAAAATTTACAAACGATTTCAAAAGGCACCGGCGAGATTCGAACTCGCGATCTCCTGTGTACATGACATTCGCTTTAACCAACTAAGCCACGGGGCCTACCAGATACTCTGCTATTTCTAGCAAACTTTGAGGTTAAAAGCGTGTAAAACAGCGAAAAAAACCTGTCGTTTCACAATACCTTTCTCGTAAAAGACTAATTCCCACTAGCTTTTTCATACTTGCTTCAAGTAACTATTAAAACAAAAATTTACAAACGCTTTCAAAAGGCACCGGCGAGATGTCGAACTCGCGAACTTCTGCTTACAAGACAGGCGCTTTAACCAACTAAGCCATGGCGCCTGCCAGAAACATAGTTTTTTCTAGCGAACTTGGAAGTTAAAAGCATGAAAAACAACGAAAAAAACCTGTCATTTCACAATACTTTATCTTCCAAGACTAATTCCCACTAGCTTTTTCATACTTGCTTCAAGTAACTTTTGAAACAAAAATTTACAAACGATTTCAAAAGGCACCGGCGAGATTCGAACTCGCGATCTCCTGTTTACAAGACAGGCGCTTTAACCAACTAAGCCACGGCGCCTGCCAGAAACATAGTTTTTTCTAGCGAACTTAGAAGTTAAAAGCGTGGAAAAAAACAAAAAAAAAAAAAACTGTCATTTCACAATACTTTCTCTTCCAAGACTAATTCCCACTAGCTTTTTCATACTTGCTTCAAGTAGCTATTGAAACAAAAATTTACAAACGCTTTCAAAAGGCACCGGCGAGATTTGAACTCGCGATCTCCTGTTTACTAGACAGGCGCTTTAACCAACTAAGAAACGGCGCCTGCCAGAAACATAGTTCTTTCTAGCGAACTTAGAAGTTAAAAGCGTGGAAAACAACAAAATAAACCTGTCATTTCACAATACTTTTTCTTCCAAGACTAATTCCCACTAGCTTTTTCATACTTGCTTCAAGTAACTATTGAAACAAAAATTTACAAACGCTTTCAAAGGGCACCGGCGAGATTCGAATTCGCGATCTCATGTTTATGATTCAGGCGCTTTCAACACCTAAGCCACGGCACCTACATGATACGTTGGAGTAAGAATGCATACTGTGCTCAGTATACAATTTTATTTTTTTATTATTGCTTTACGCCTTTGTTTAAGTTTAATACTGTCTTATGTAACATACCTTTTGCGATTTTTCTCCTTCTTTGGCGAAGATCTATCTAGTAGAGAATAAAAATATTTGGCAAATTGCTTTCAAAACTACTTTTTTTTTTGACAAGAAAAAGTATTCAGTTTCTACAGTTGAGGTTAGAATATATTCCAACGTTTTAAAGTGTAATATATTAATATTTTGAAACCTTTATCTTATACACTAAATCTACTTTTGAATAATTAATTAGAATCCTTTTAATAATATGTAAGCCTAAACAATACCTAAAATGTAAAGTCTCCAAAGCAAGCATGAGGCACAGGCGATATTCAAATTCGCGATCTCCTATATACAGGATAGGCTCTTTAACCACCTAAGCCACGGTGTCTGCCATAAAATGTCACCATTTCTAGCGAAATTGGAAAATAGAAGCGTGAAAACAATGGAAAACCTTGTCATTTATTTATACCTTTCTCTTTCAAGACTAATTCCCACTAGCATTTTAGTGTTTGCTTAAAGTAATTTTAGAAAATCACTGTTTACACGTGCAGTTAGAAGGCACTGGCGAGACTCGAACTCGCGATCTCCTGTTTACGAGACAGGCGCTTTAACCAACGGCGCCTGCCAGAAACTTAGCTATTTCCATAAAACTTCGAAGTCAAAAGCGTGGAAAAAAACCAACAAAACCTGTCATTAATTGATACCTTTCTCTTAAACGACTAATTCCCACTAGCTTTTTCATACTTGCTTCAAGTAGCTATTGAAACAAAAATTTACAAACGCTTTCAAAATTCACCGGTGAGATTCGAACTCGCTATCTCCTGTTTACAAGACAGTCGCTTTAACCAACTAAGCCACGGCGCCTGCCAGAAGCTTAGTTTTTTCTAGCGAACTTAGAAGTTAAAAGCGTGGAAAACAAAAAAAAAACCTGTCATTTCACAATACTTTCTCTTCCACGACTAATTCCCACTAGCTTTTTCATATTTGCTTCAAGTAACTATTGAAACAAAAATTTACAAACGATTTCAAAAGGCACCGGCGAGATTCGAACTCGCGATCTCCTGTTTACAAGACAGTCGCTTTAACCAACTAAGCCACGGCGCCTACCAGCTAACCAGCTATTTCTAGCAAACTTTGATGTTAAAAGCGTGTAAAACAACAAATAAAACCTATCATTTCACAATACCTTTCTCGTAAAAGATTAATTCCCACTAGCTTTTTCTTACTTGCTTCAAGCAGCTATTGAAACAAAAATTTACAAGCGCTTTCAAAAGGCACCGGCGAGATTCGAACTCGCGATCTCCTGTTTATTAGACAGGAGCTTTAACCAACTAAGTCGCGGCGCCTTCCAAAAGCTTAGTTTTTTCTAAAAAACTTAGAAGTTAAAAGCGTGGAAAAAAAACGAAAAAAAAAACTGTCGTTTCAAATCACCTTTCTATTCCAAGACTAATTCCCACTAGCTTTTTTATACTTGCTTCAAGTAAGTATTGAAACAAAAACTTTCAATAGCTTTCAAATTCACCGGCGAGATTCGAACTCGCGATCTCCTGTTCACTAGACAGGCGCTTTAACCAACTAAGCCACGGCGCCTGCCGGAAACATAGTTTTTTCTAGCGAACTTAGAAGTTAAAAGCGTGGAAAACAACAAAAAAAAAACCCTGTCATTTCACAATACTTTTTCTTCCAAGACTAATTCCCACTAGCTTTTTCATACTTGCTTCAAGTAACAATTGAAACAAAAATTTACAAACGGTTTAAAAGGCACCGGCGAGATTCGAACGCGCAATCTCCTGTTTACAAGAAGGCGCTTTAACCAACTAAGCCACGGCGCCTGCCAGATACTCATCTATTTCTAGCAAACTTTGAGGTTAAAAATGTGTAAAATAACGAAAAAAACCTGTCATTTCACAATACCTTTCTCGTAAAAGATTAATTCCCACTAGCTTTTTCATACTTGCTTCAAGTAACTATTGAAACAAAAATTTACAAACGGTTTCAAAACGCACCGGCGAGATTCGAACTCGCGTCCTCCTGTTTACAAGACAGGCGCTTTAACCAACTAAGCCACGGCGCCTGAAAGACACTTAATTTTTTTCTAGCGAACTTAGAAGTTAAAAGCGTGGAAAACAACAAAAAAAACCTGTCATTTCACAATACTTTCTCTTCCAAGACTAATTGCCACTAGCTTTTTTATACTTGCTTCAAGTAAGTATTCAAACAAAAATTTACAAACGCTTTCAAAAGGCACCGGCGAGATTCGAACTCCCGATCTCCTGTTTACAAGGCAAGCGCTTTAACCAACTAAGCCACGGGGCCTGCCAGATACTCATCTATTTCTAGCACACTTAGAGGTTAAAAGCGTGGAAAACAACGAAAAAAACCTGTCATTTCACAATACCTTTCTCTTAAAAGACTAATTCCCACTAGGTTTTTCATACTTGCTTCAAGTAACTATTAAAACAAAAATTTACCATAGCTTTCAAAAGGCACCGGCGAGATTCGAACTCGCGATCTCCTGTTTACGAGACAGGCACTTTAACCAACTAAGCCACGGCGCCTGCCAGAAAGTTTTTTCTAGCGAACTTAGAAGTTAAAAGCGTGGAAAACAACGAAAAAAACCTGTCATTTCACAATACCTTTCTAGTAAAAGACTAATTCCCACTAGCTTTTTTATACTTGCTTCAAGTAGCTACTGAAACAAAAATTTACAAACGCTTTCAAAAGGCACCGGGGAGATGTCGAACTCGCGATCTTCTGTTTACTAGACAGACGCTTTAACCAACTAAGCTACAGCGCCTGCCAGAAACATAGTTTTTTCTAGCGAACTTGGAAGTTAAAAGCGTGGAAAAAACAAAAAAGAAACTGTCATTTCACAATACTTTCTCTTCCAAGACTAATTCCCACTAGCTTTTTCATACTTGCTTCAAGTAGCTATTGAAACAAAAATTTACAAGCGCTTTCAAAAGGCACCGGCGAGATTCGAACTCGCGATCTCCTGTTTACTAGACAGGCGCTTTAACCAACTAAGCCACGGCGCCTGCCGGAAACATAGTTTTTTCTAGCGAACTAAGAAGTTAAAAGCGTGGAAAACAACAAAATAAACCTGTCTTTTCAAAATACTTTTTCTTCCAAGACTAATTCCCACTAGCTTTTTCATACTTGCTTCAAGTAACTATTGAAACAAAAATTTACAAATGCTTTCAAAAGGCACCGGCGAGATTCGAACTCGCGATCTCATGTTTACGAGCCAGGCGCTTTTAATACCTAAGCCACGGCGCCTACATGATACGTTGGAGTAAGAATGCATACTGTGCTCGGTATACAATTTTATTTTTTTATTATTGCTTTACGCCTTTGTTTAAGTTTAATACCGTCTTATGTAACATACCTTTTACGATTTTTCTCCTTCTTTGGCGAAGATCTATCTAGTAGAGAATGAAAATATTTGGCAAATTGCTTTCAAAACTACTTTTTTTTTTGACAAGAAAAAGTATTCAGTTTCTACATTTTTTCTAGCGAACTTAGAAGTTAAAAGCGTATAAAACAACAAAAAAAAAACCTGTCATTTCACAATACTTTCTCTTCCAAGACTAATTCCCACTAGCTTTTTCATACTTGCTTCAAGTAACTATTGAAACAAAAATTTACAAACGATTTCAAAAGGCACCGGCGAGATTCGAACTCGCGATCTCCAGTTTACAAGACAGGCGCTTTAACCAACTAAGCCACGTCTCCTAACAGATACGCAGCTATTTCTAGCAAACTTTGAGGTTAAAAGCGTGTAAAACAACGAAAAAAACCCGTCATTTCACAATACCTTTCTCGTAAAAGACTAATTCCCACTAGCTTTTTCATACTTTCTTCAAGTAGCTATTAAAACAAAAATTTACCATAGCTTTCGAAAGGCACCGGCGAGATTTGAACTCGCGATCTCCTGTTTACGAGACAGGCGCTTTATCCAACTACGCCACGGCGCCTGCCAGAAACTTAGTTTTTTCTAGCGAACTTAGAAGTTAAAAGCGTGGAAAACAACAAAAAAAACCTGTCATTTCAGAATACCTTTCTCTTCCAAGTATAATTCCCACTAGCTTTTTCATACTTGTTTCAAGTAAGTATTGAAACAAAAACTTTCAATAGCTTTCAAATTCACTGGCGAGATTCGAACTCGCGATCTCCTGTTTACAAGACAGGCGCTTTAACCAACTAAGCCACGGCGCCTACCAGATACTCAGCTATTTCTAGAAAACTTTGAGGTTAAAAGCGTGTAAAACAATGAAAAAAATCTGTCATTTCACAATACTTTCTCTTCCAAGACTAATTCCCACTAGCTTTTTCATACTTGCTTCAAGTAGCTATTGAAACAAAAATTTACAAACGCTTTCAAAAGGCACCGGCGAGATGTCGAACTCGCGATCTCCTGTTTACTAGACAAGCGTTTTAACCAACTAAGCCACAGCGCCAGCCAGTAACTTCGCTATTTCTAGGAAACTTTTAAATTAAAAGCGTGGAAAACAACGAAAAAAACCTGTCTATTCACAATACCTTTCTCTTCCAAGACTAATTCCCACTAGCTTTTTCATACTTGCTTCAAGTAGCTATTGAAACAAAAATTTACAATCGCTTTCAAAAGGCACCGGCGAGATTCGAACTCGCGATCTCCTGTTTACAAGACAGGCGCTTTAACCAACTAAGCCACGGGGCCTAACAGACACTCAGCTATTTCTAGCAAACTTTGAGGTTAAAAGCGTGTAAAACAACGAAAAAAACCTGTCATTTCAGAATACCTTTCTTGTAAAAGACTAATTCCCACTAGCTTTTTCATACTTGCTTCAAGTAGCTATTGAAACAAAAATTTACAAACGCTTTCAAAAGGCACCGGCGAGATGTCGAACTCGCGATCTCCTGTTTACTAGACAAGCGTTTTAACCAACTAAGCCACGGCGCCAGCCAGTAACTTCGCTGTTTCTAGGAAACTTTTAAGTTAAAAGCGTGGAAAACAACGAAAAAAACATGTCTATTCACAATACCTTTCTCTTCCAAGACTAATTCCCACTAGCTTTTTCATACTTGCTTCAAGTAGCTATATAAAAAAATTTACAATCGCTTTCAAAAGGCACCTGCGAGATTCGAACTCGCGATCTCCTGTTCAATGGACAGGCGCTTTATCCAACTAAGCCACGGCGCCTGCCAGAAACTTAGTTTTTTCTAGCGAACTTAGAAGTTAAAAGCGTATAAAACAACAAAAAAAAACCTGTCATTTCACAATACTTTCTCTTCCAAGACTAATTTCCACTAGCTTTTTCATACTTGCTTCAAGTAACTATTGAAACAAAAATTTACAAACGATTTCAAAAGGCACCGGCGAGATTCGAACTCGCGATCTCCTGTTTACTAGACAAGCGTTTTAACCAACTAAGCCACAGCGCCAGCCAGTAACTTCGCTATTTCTAGGAAACTTTTAAGTTAAAAGCGTGGAAAACAACGAAAAAAACCTGTCATTTCACAATACTTTCTCTTTTAAGACTAATTCCCACTAGCTTTTTCATACTTGCTTCAAGTAACTATTGAAACAAAAATTTACAAACGATTTCATAAGGCACCGGCGAGACTCGAACTCGCGATCTCCTGTTTACGAGACAGGCGCTTTAACCAACTAAGCCACGGCGCCTGCCAGTAAATTAGCTATTTCTAGGAAACTTGGAAGTTAAAAGCGTGGAAAACAACGAAAAAAACCTGTCTATTCACAATACCTTTCTCTTCCAAGACTAATTCCCACTAGCTTTTTCATACTTGCTTCAAGTAGCTATTGAAACAAAAATTTACAAACGCTTTCAAAAGGGACCGTCGAGATTCGAACTAGCGATCTCCTGTTTACCTGACAGGCGCTTTAACCAACTAAGCCACGGCGTCTGCCAGAAACTTAGTTTTTTCTAGCGAACTTAGAAGTTAAAAGCGTGGAAAACGACAAAAAAAAACCTGTCATTTCACAATACTTTCTCTTCCAAGACTAATTCCTACTAGCTTTTTCATACTTGCTTCAAGTTACTATTGAAACAATAAATTACAAATAGTTTCAAAAGGCTCCGGCGAGATTCAAACTCGCGATCTCCTGTTTACAAGACAGGCGCTTTAACTACCTAAGCCACGGCGCCTACCAGATACTCAGCTATTTCTAGCAAACTTTGAGGTTAAAAGCGTGTAGAACAACGAAAAAAACCTGTCATTTCAGAATACCTTTCTCGTAAAAGACTAATTCCCACTAGCTTTTTCATACTTGCTTCAAGTAGCTATTGAAACAAAAATTTACAAACGCTTTCAAAAGGCACCGGCGAGATGTCGAACTCGCGATCTCCTGTTTACTAGACAGGCGCTTTAACCAACTAAACTACGGCGCATGCCAGAAACTCAGCTATTTCTAGCACACTTAAAGGTTAAAAGCGTGGAAAACAACGAAAAAAACCTGTCATTTCACAATACCTTTCTCGTAAAAGACTAATTCCCACTAGCTTTTTCATACTTTCCTCAAGTAGCTATTGAAACAAAAAGTTACAAACGCTTTCAAAAGGCACCGGCGAGATTCGAACTCGCGATCTCCTGTTTACGAGACAGGCGTTTTAACCAACTAAGCCACGGCGCCTGCCAGTAACTTAGCTATTTCTAGGAAACTTTTAAGTTAAAAGCGTGGAAAACAACAAAAAAAACCTGTCATTTCAGAATACCTTTCTCTTCCAAGTATAATTCCCACTAGCTTTTTCATACTTGTTTCAAGTAAGTATTGAAACAAAAACTTTCAATAGCTTTCAAATTCACTGGCGAGATTCGAACTCGCGATCTCCTGTTTACAAGACAGGCGCTTTAACCAACTAAGCCACGGCGCCTACCAGATACTCAGCTATTTCTAGAAAACTTTGAGGTTAAAAGCGTGTAAAACAATGAAAAAAATCTGTCATTTCACAATACTTTCTCTTCCAAGACTAATTCCCACTAGCTTTTTCATACTTGCTTCAAGTAGCTATTGAAACAAAAATTTACAAACGCTTTCAAAAGGCACCGGCGAGATGTCGAACTCGCGATCTCCTGTTTACTAGACAAGCGTTTTAACCAACTAAGCCACAGCGCCAGCCAGTAACTTCGCTATTTCTAGGAAACTTTTAAATTAAAAGCGTGGAAAACAACGAAAAAAACCTGTCTATTCACAATACCTTTCTCTTCCAAGACTAATTCCCACTAGCTTTTTCATACTTGCTTCAAGTAGCTATTGAAACAAAAATTTACAATCGCTTTCAAAAGGCACCGGCGAGATTCGAACTCGCGATCTCCTGTTTACAAGACAGGCGCTTTAACCAACTAAGCCACGGGGCCTAACAGACACTCAGCTATTTCTAGCAAACTTTGAGGTTAAAAGCGTGTAAAACAACGAAAAAAACCTGTCATTTCAGAATACCTTTCTTGTAAAAGACTAATTCCCACTAGCTTTTTCATACTTGCTTCAAGTAGCTATTGAAACAAAAATTTACAAACGCTTTCAAAAGGCACCGGCGAGATGTCGAACTCGCGATCTCCTGTTTACTAGACAAGCGTTTTAACCAACTAAGCCACGGCGCCAGCCAGTAACTTCGCTGTTTCTAGGAAACTTTTAAGTTAAAAGCGTGGAAAACAACGAAAAAAACATGTCTATTCACAATACCTTTCTCTTCCAAGACTAATTCCCACTAGCTTTTTCATACTTGCTTCAAGTAGCTATATAAAAAAATTTACAATCGCTTTCAAAAGGCACCTGCGAGATTCGAACTCGCGATCTCCTGTTCAATGGACAGGCGCTTTATCCAACTAAGCCACGGCGCCTGCCAGAAACTTAGTTTTTTCTAGCGAACTTAGAAGTTAAAAGCGTATAAAACAACAAAAAAAACCTGTCATTTCACAATACTTTCTCTTCCAAGACTAATTTCCACTAGCTTTTTCATACTTGCTTCAAGTAACTATTGAAACAAAAATTTACAAACGATTTCAAAAGGCACCGGCGAGATTCGAACTCGCGATCTCCTGTTTACTAGACAAGCGTTTTAACCAACTAAGCCACAGCGCCAGCCAGTAACTTCGCTATTTCTAGGAAACTTTTAAGTTAAAAGCGTGGAAAACAACGAAAAAAACCTGTCATTTCACAATACTTTCTCTTTTAAGACTAATTCCCACTAGCTTTTTCATACTTGCTTCAAGTAACTATTGAAACAAAAATTTACAAACGATTTCATAAGGCACCGGCGAGACTCGAACTCGCGATCTCCTGTTTACGAGACAGGCGCTTTAACCAACTAAGCCACGGCGCCTGCCAGTAAATTAGCTATTTCTAGGAAACTTGGAAGTTAAAAGCGTGGAAAACAACGAAAAAAACCTGTCTATTCACAATACCTTTCTCTTCCAAGACTAATTCCCACTAGTTTTTTCATACTTGCTTCAAGTAGCTATTGAAACAAAAATTTACAAACGCTTTCAAAAGGGACCGTCGAGATTCGAACTAGCGATCTCCTGTTTACCTGACAGGCGCTTTAACCAACTAAGCCACGGCGTCTGCCAGAAACTTAGTTTTTTCTAGCGAACTTAGAAGTTAAAAGCGTGGAAAACGACAAAAAAAACCTGTCATTTCACAATACTTTCTCTTCCAAGACTAATTCCTACTAGCTTTTTCATACTTGCTTCAAGTTACTATTGAAACAATAAATTACAAATAGTTTCAAAAGGCTCCGGCGAGATTCAAACTCGCGATCTCCTGTTTACAAGACAGGCGCTTTAACTACCTAAGCCACGGCGCCTACCAGATACTCAGCTATTTCTAGCAAACTTTGAGGTTAAAAGCGTGTAGAACAACGAAAAAAACCTGTCATTTCAGAATACCTTTCTCGTAAAAGACTAATTCCCACTAGCTTTTTCATACTTGCTTCAAGTAGCTATTGAAACAAAAATTTACAAACGCTTTCAAAAGGCACCGGCGAGATGTCGAACTCGCGATCTCCTGTTTACTAGACAGGCGCTTTAACCAACTAAACTACGGCGCATGCCAGAAACTCAGCTATTTCTAGCACACTTAAAGGTTAAAAGCGTGGAAAACAACGAAAAAAACCTGTCATTTCACAATACCTTTCTCGTAAAAGACTAATTCCCACTAGCTTTTTCATACTTTCCTCAAGTAGCTATTGAAACAAAAAGTTACAAACGCTTTCAAAAGGCACCGGCGAGATTCGAACTCGCGATCTCCTGTTTACGAGACAGGCGTTTTAACCAACTAAGCCACGGCGCCTGCCAGTAACTTAGCTATTTCTAGGAAACTTTTAAGTTAAAAGCGTGGAAAACAACGAAAAATACCTGTCTATTCACAATACCTTTCTCTTCTAAGACTAATTCCCACTAGCTTTTTCATACTTGTTTCAAGTAAGTATTGAAACAAAAACTTTCAATAGCTTTCAAATTCACTGGCGAGATTCGAACTCGCGATCTCCTGTTTACTAGACAGACGCTTTAACCAACTAAGCCACGGCGCCTCACAGTAACTTAGCTTTTTCTAGCGAACTTAGAAGTTAAAAGCGTGAAAAACAACGAAAAAAACCTGTCATTTCACAATACTTTCTCTTCCAAGACTAATTCCCACTAGCTTTTTCATACTTGCTTCAAGTAACTATTGAAACAAAAATTTACAAACGATTTCATAAGGCACCGGCGAGATTCGAACTCGCGATCTCCTGTTTACGAGACAGGCGCTTTAACCAACTAAGCCACGGCGCCTGCCAGTAAATTAGCTATTTCTAGGAAACTTGGAAGTTAAAAGCGTGGAAAACAACGAAAAAAACCTGTCTATTCACAATACCTTTCTCTTCCAAGACTAATTCCCACTAGCTTTTTCATACTTGCTTCAAGTAGCTATTGAAACAAAAATTTACAAACGCTTTCAAAAGGGACCGTCGAGATTCGAACTAGCGATCTCCTGTTTACCTGACAGGCGCTTTAACCAACTAAGCTACGGCGTCTGCCAGAAACTTAGTTTTTTCTAGCGAACTTAGAAGTTAAAAGCGTGGAAAACGACAAAAAAAACCTGTCATTTCACAATACTTTCTCTTCCAAGACTAATTCCTACTAGCTTTTTCATACTTGCTTCAAGTTACTATTGCAACAATAAATTACAAATAGTTTCAAAAGGCTCCGGCGAGATTCAAACTCGCGATCTCCTGTTTACAAGACAGGCGCTTTAACTAACTAAGCCACGGCGCCTACCAGATACTCAGCTATTTCTAGCAAACTTTGAGGTTAAAAGCGTGTAGAACAACGAAAAAAACCTGTCATTTCAAAATACCTTTCTCGTAAAAGACTAATTCCCACTAGCTTTTTCATACTTGCTTCAAGTAGCTATTGAAACAAAAATTTACAAACGCTTTCAAAAGGCACCGGCGAGATGTCGAACTCGCGATCTCCTGTTTACTAGACAGGCGCTTTAACCAACTAAACTACGGCGCATGCCAGAAACTCAGCTATTTCTAGCACACTTAGAGGTTAAAAGCGTGGAAAACAACGAAAAAAACCTGTCATTTCACAATACCTTTCTCGTAAAAGACTAATTCCCACTAGCTTTTTCATACTTTCCTCAAGTAGCTATTGAAACAAAAAGTTACAAACGCTTTCAAAAGGCACCGGCGAGATTCGAACTCGCGATCTCCTGTTTACGAGACAGGCGTTTTAACCAACTAAGCCACGGCGCCTGCCAGTAACTTAGCTATTTCTAGGAAACTTAGAAGTTAAAAGCGTGAAAAACAACGAAAAAAACCTGTCTATTCACAATACCTTTCTCTTCTAAGACTAATTCCCACTAGCTTTTTCATACTTGCTTCAAGTAAGTATTGAAACAAAAACTTTCAATAGCTTTCAAATTCACTGGCGAGATTCGAACTCGCGATCTCCTGTTTACTAGACAGACGCTTTAACCAACTAAGCCACGGCGCCTCCCAGTAACTTAGCTTTTTCTAGCGAACTTAGAAGTTAAAAGCGTGAAAAACAACGAAAAAAACCTGTCATTTCACAATACTTTCTCTTCCAAGACTAATTCCCAAAAGCTTTTTCATACTTGCTTCAAGTAAGTATTCAAACAAAAATTTACAAACGATTTCAAAAGGCACCGGCGAGATTCGAACTCCCGATCTCCTTTTTACAAGGCAAGCGCTTTAACCAACTAAGCCACGGGGCCTAACAGAAACTCAGCTATTTTTAGCACACTTAGAGGTTAAAAGCGTGGAAAACAACGAAAAAAACCTGTCATTTCACAATACCTTTCTCTTAAAAGACTAATTCCCACTAGGTTTTTCATACTTGCTTCAAGTAACTATTAAACCAAAAATTTACCATAGCTTTCAAAAGGCACCGGCGAGATTCGAACTCGCGATCTCCTGTTTACGAGACAGGCGCTTTAACCAACTAAGCCACGGCGCCTCCCAGTAACTTAGCTATTTCTAGCAAACTTTGTGGTTAAAAGCGTGGAAAACAACGAAAAAACCTGTCTATTCACAATACCTTTCTCTTCCAAGACTAATTCCCACTAGCTTTTTCATACTTGCTTCAAGTAGCTATTGAAACAAAAATTTACAAACGCTTTCAAAAGGCACCGGCGAGATTCGAACTCGCGATCTCCTGTTTACTAGACAGGCGCTTTATCCATCTAAGCCACGGCGCCTGCCAGAAAGCTTTTTCTAGCGAACTTAGAAGTTAAAAGCGTAGAAAACAACAAAAAAAACCTGTCATTTCACAATACTTTCTCTTCCAAGACTATTTCCCACTAGCTTTTTCATACTTGCTTCAAGTAACTATTGAAACAAAAATTTACAAACGCTTAATTTGTAATTTAATCTGTAAAAGCGTGTACTGATAAAGGTTGTGTTGTTAAATTCGAAAGTGATAAATGCACAGTTACGAAAAATAATAAGATTATACTGAAAGGAGAACCAACTAATGGTTTATTCAAACTGGATATAATTAAAAGCGATGAAAGGTCGTTTACCGTATCTGAAAAAGATGGTACTTGCTCGGATTCAAACTGTATTTTAAAATGGCATCAAAGATTAGGCCGCAGAAGTTTTGAAGCGATCAAGAAAATAATGAAGGATGACTTAGCAGGAGGAATACAAATTAAAAACTGTTCGCATAACTTAGATTGTTCAATATGCATAAAGCTAAGTTAACGGAGAAACGATATCCTAAGAATGCTAATTATAGATCAGAACAGATTTTAAATTTAATCCACACTGATTTAACTGGCCCATTTGAAGTTGAAAGTTTAGGCGGAAAAAGATATTTTCTAACTTTTATTGATGATTATTCGCGGTATACTCATGTGTATTTTCTTTCTTCAAAAGATGAAGTTTTCTATAAATTCAAAGAATATGTATCATCAACAACTAATAAATTCAGAATGAAGATTAAAGCAATAAGATCCGACCATGGAAGAGAATACTGTAACAAAGAAATGGAAAATTACTTCAAAGAGCTAGGAATTTCTCATCAAACCACAGTTCCTTACTCACCGTCTTCTAATGGAACGACTGAACGCAAAAACAGATCTCTACTTGAAATGACTGTTGCTATGCTTATAAACTCAAAGTTACCAAAAAGTTTTTGGGCAGAAGCAGTTTCAACAGCAAATTTTCTTCAAAATCGATTGCCTACAAAAGCAGCTCCGAAGACCCCTTACGACTTTTGGAACGGACAAAAGCCAAATTTGGGTCATTTGAAAGTATTTGGATGCAAAGCATACATGTACGTTCATAAACAGAAACGGAGGAAACTTGATGACAAAGCAATAGAAGTAACCTTTGTAGGATATGATATGAGAAGTAGAGGATATAGAATCTATACAGGTGGAAGAAAAATAGTAGTAAGCAGAACAGTAAAATTTTCTGAAGAGATACATGAATCGAAGGAAGGAGCAGAAGATTACTACATCAATCAATCGGATTTAATTTACTTTAACCTGCCTCAGCAACATGAAGACTGCAGTGAAGAAGAGTTAGAAAAAGAACATGAGTAAACAAATGAAGGAGTGGTAGAAGTAGAGGAAGAAGAAAATCTTCAAAGAAGATCAAGCAGAAAAACAAAAGGTATTCCACCAGAAAGGTTGATATACAAGGCTGAAACAAATCTTCCAATGTCACATGAAAATAGAGATCCACAATCTTTTGTTGAAGTACTGAGATTACCAAAATTAGAGCAAGAAAAATGGTTTACAGCTATGAAAGAAGAAATACAATCCTTAAAAGAAAATGATACCTATGAACTGACCGAACTACCTGAAGATAAACGTGCAGTTAGAAACAAATGGATTTTCAAAACTAAATATGACGAAAACGGTCAAGAAATGAAATGCAGAGCAAGAATTGTTGTAAAAGGTTTTACACAAAAGTACAAAATTGATTTTGATCAAACATATTCGCCAGTCGTCAGACATACAACAATTCGCACTTTTCTTAGTTGGGCAGCAATTAACAAGGCAAAAGTGTATCAAGCAGATGTTAAAACAGCTTTCCTGAATGGTAAACTAGACGAAGAAATTTATATGCTACAATCAGAAGGGTTTGAAGATCCAAATCATAAAAACAAAGTTTGCAAGCTAAGAAGATCAATTTATGGTTTAAAGCAAGCTGCAAGATGTTGGAATATTGAAATGGAGAAGACATTAACGAATCTTGGATTCTCACAAAGCAAAGCTGACCCCCCTTTATTCACAAAAGGAACTAATGAAGATAAAATAAATCTAATCGTTTATGTTGACGATATCTTGATAACAGCTAGAGAAGAAAAGTTAATCAAGAATATAATAGGTGATTTGCAGAAAAGTTATAAAATAACATCACTGGGAGAAACCAAATATTTTCTAGGCATGGAAGTTAACAGAAAAAAAGACGGAAGTTTTATGCTCTCACAGAAAAATAAAATCGATCAACTTGTGAAACAATTTGGATTGGATGATGCTAAACCAACCAGCACACCAATGGAAACGAATTATTACAGTTTGCAAAAAGAAGAAAATCTTCTAACTTCGAATGATCAATACAGGCAAGCAATTGGAAGTCTCATGTTTATCTCAACTGTTACACGTCCAGATATAACTTCAGCAGTTCACATACTAAGCAGAAGATGTAATAATCCTACCCAAAAGGACTGGAACGCAATAAAGAAAGTCATCAGATATTTAAACTGTACAAAAGAAATCTGTTTACAATTAACAGCAAAATCAGCACCAACTTTAACTGTTTACACGGATGCAGATTTTGCACAAGGCCAGCATGACAGGAAATCAACATCTGGATACCTGATATTTCTCGGAAACTCACTAATTTCATGGGCATCGAGGAAACAAACTACAGTTTCATTATCGCAGGTGAAGCTGAATATATAGCTCTGTCTGAAGCAATGCAAGAACTTTTATGGCTGCTAAAACTCAAAAAACGACTTGGAACTTTCTCAGTCATTGCCAGTAAAAAAGTTTGAAGATAACCAATCCACAATAAAGCTGGTGCAGTCTGAGAAATTCAGTTCACGAACCAAACACATTGATACAAAGTATCATCACATCAAAGACTTGTTCAACAGAAACATTATAGACTTGGACTGGTACAGATGTGATATACCTCCCCCCCCCCATTTGGCGACATCCGATTTTTTGCACAAAATTGAAATATTTTTCTCGCCAATGAGGCGATAAATTTTTAAGCATGGCATCCCTGGTGAAACTAACCTGTGGTTGGCAACGCGAAGGCAAACTTGTTCGAACTTGTTTACTTAAGTTCTTTACTTGGTTTTACGCAGGAGAGATACGTGTTGTTTTGTGCAATATACCTTACAGGAATGCTTATTTTGTGTTAGTTTAGATTCAGTTGTTGTGTTTTGAAGTAAAAACATTAGAAAATGGCAGTTTCTTCAAACTTGAAGGTTAATTAAAAGTTAACTCCAACGTGGTGTATATCTGTAACGCGCCATTGTCAGATGATGTTTTGTTTTGGACTGAGTGTGAGGATTTATACCATAAAAAGGTAAGTTCTTTATTTTAGAATTCACATAAAAATTCTCACTTCGGAAATTCATTGTTTTTTACAAATCCTTGAGGGGTTCTTGTAGCTTTTAACTTTATTTTTACTGTATGTTAATTAATTTTACAAAAATAGTTCAGTTATTTTGTTCTAAAAGTTAATTCTTATCGATGCCACGAATTATTTAGACATTAACGTGCCTCCTTTAGGTACTGAATTTTATGTTAACAATTGAAAGTTCTTTCGGTTGTACTCTTAAAAATGCTGAATTTTATTAATAAATCTGCACAATAATGGTGCATATTTCACACTTAAAACTGTGTCATTACTGTACACTGAACGGAAGGAGCCACCCTAGGGTGTACATACACATGAATATGCATAATATGCATAAATATACATAATTGTGACCATACTCCGACTGTAATGTATATTAACAGTCGGAGGGATAACGGACCGAACGGAGCGAGGTCCTGGCGAGCCAGAGGTCTCATAGTACTTTCGTAATGAGACCGAGGCAGGGCCGGCGAGCCGAGGTCTCATTACGAAAGTACTATGAGACCGAGGGCTCGTATCCCGGAGAAATGATGAAAAAACAATTAATGCATTAATTTCGACTTGTAATTAATACAAAAATTTATTTCATTGTATTTTAATATGTTTACAAAAAAAAAACCCGGCCCTGTACATTTTTGAAGCATATATTCGTGATGTTTTTTGTTGTGCTTTTATGTTGTTTTTATATATATTGTGTTCTGAAGTGCTTTGATCATGTTTTTTAATCTGATTTTTTCCTGTTGGCGCTAAAAAAGCATCGCTAAGAACGATGTATGACATATGTCGTCATACATCGTTTTCTTGGCGACGCTTTCTTGGCGCCAACAGGAAAAAGTCGCCAAGGGTGGGGTATATCACATCAGTTCCCTTGGACTATCTTCCAACTAATGAGATGCTTGCAGATATAATGACTAAACCTCTTCCTAAAGTAAAATACCAGTACTGTAGGGGTAAAATGAACCTGGTTTAAGTTTCTATAGCAAAACCAGGGGATATGATAGAACATTTTGCTTACAGAAACTTAATGCATCACTTTAATTCCTTTCACTATTTTTCAGATCACCAGATGTCGCCTTAAGCGTCTTTAATAAACGCACTTATATCATATTAATTGTAACACTAGCGAATCGAACTGCGCAGTACTCTCCAGTCAGCCATTATCTATACAACATGTTTCGTTCTACGCACTACCAAAGGTAGGCGATTATGTATTATATATTTTAGTTCATAATGTTTTTTCATATGCAAATATATTCATCACATTGTATATAATCATTGCTTTCATTAAATATATGGATCGAACTTGCGCCTGGTTATTAAAAATAACAGTATTTCTCAAATAAAGTAGGTACAAGTGCAACTTATAACATTAAAAAAAGAAAACCATGAATATAATCTGTTTTTCCAGAAAAGGAAAATAAATGCAAGGAATTGCATGTATAAAGTTAAAAATAAACTTAAAGGTATAATGGATTGCATACTGTAAAACATTTCCCACGTTATGCTGCTCATTTTAGCATTACAATAATGCTGAAAGTGAAAAAAGTACTTTCAGTGAAGACACACGATGTAGTGTTTTCAGTTATATATATAAAAAAACTTCTCATTTTTACTACCTTCATGGATCAAAAAGTTTTATTTTATGAAAAGGCTATAATTGTTCCTAAAATAAAGCTTCAGACCATATCTTGCAATTTCCTTCTATTTGTAAATTTTTCAGTTGGCAGTAAAAGCTAAAAGTTTTTTGTAGAAATGAAAAAGCACCATTTTTCCTCCTTTAACAAGTGTTTATAAAATTTAAACACGGGCATTGATTTATTTTGTGTACAATGAAATTAATATCAATAAAACATATATTTAGCAGCAGTTAACTATTTTTATGTAAAATTCTTTTATATTTCTTTACTTGTTTCTTTTCATAGCCTAAAATATTTTTGTTGTTGAAAAACTTTAGAAAAGGAACAGATTTCGCATGTAGGCTAATTTCTACAAAGTACATACAGAATCAATTGCTTTACTTTTCTATATTGTTCTTCAGCTGTAAAAGCAGTGATTTCGGCTATGAAAAGAGACAACAATAGGGGAGAAAACTCTTTTGCATAAAATTTTATAACTATTGAATTTACGGTTAACTGCTGTTAATTTTATTGTACAAATCATTTATAAAACCGTATACTACTGCTTTTACGGAGCAGTGCAGCTGATTTTGCAGCATATTACTGCTAACTTTACAGTTTGTTACTGTTAATTTTGAAGGGCAATTTTATTAAAAAGCAGTATATTACTGTTAATTTTACATATTATCTCTGTTCAATTTACAGGCCAATTCATTCCTAAAACAGTATATTACTGCTAATTTTACAGTTTGATACTGTAAATTTTACAGGGCAGTTTCATTAAAAAACAGTACATTACTGCTAATTTTACAGTAAGTCATTGTTAATTTCACAGGGCATTTCCATTAAAAGACAGTATATTACTGCTAATTTTACAGTTTATCGCTGTAAATTTCACAGTAAAAGTCTGTTATAAGACAGTATATTACTGCAAATTTTACAGTTTAAAACTGTAAATTTTAAAATTTTTCTTTGGAATGTGAGCTGCCAGTATTATACTGTAAAAACAACAGTTTATTTTTTGCAGTGTACCATACCCGGTGCATGTAATAAATAAATTTGTTCACATACTTTGATGAGTTCAGTGATCACAAAATACACGCAATGATTAAATGAATAACTTTTCTGGCTTCTCTCCTGTAGAACTTGGTTCATAAATTCTTCTATTTTCAAATAACTAAGTAGGTATTCTATAGAATAGCGTTTGAATTATTTATGATTAAAAGCGCTTGAGCAAAGTTTTCGCGGAAATTTTCTTGTACACGCATTTTCCTGTTACGTTCTTTTTCAAATTTCAATGCATAGTTAGCATCGAAGCGAGAAAGAAATAATAAAGCCATAGGTCTGAATATTTTTGTTTAGAAACTAACGTAAATTGTTCTGGTAATCTGAACGTTGTAGACATCTTCTGACAAGAAATTCTTATTAAAATAACTCTGTCAATATTCTATTAATGCACGCGGAGCCAAAAAGGGGAGAAACTATTCATCTTTTAAGTAGAGATATTACAGTGGAGCACATTTTTGGCTTTGAGTGCATAAATTAGTTATTAATAAGTTTTAGCTTGCTTGTAGAACAGATTTGTAATATAATGATGATTCAAGTTTCTAATTTCCTAAAAACGTACCTTTTAAAACTGCTTATTGTTCAATTTTTTTTTTTTTTTTTTTTCATTTCTGTACCTTTACCAACGAATTACTATCTAGAATAAAATCAAAAATATTGATTTTAACTGAAAAAGATCTGGGAGCATATTTCTGTCGAATTTAATTATTGATAATGTTGAAGATTACGCCGTAGTCTGCATAAATCCATGAGAATGTACAAATACAATTAATACTTATAAGCAGATACAATACTAAATTCTTAACAGCTAGGACACATATTTTAGTTCCTTGACAAATTATTTCCCATATTGTATAGTCAGATTCAGTGTAACATGACTTATGAAAGATTACTGATCTGAAAACTCTAGTCCTAAAGTATTTTTTCAGTCACTCAGGCTTTGCCAGATCCTGCTTATAAGGTTTTAGAAAGAGTTTCAAAATTTTCTTAGTATGAAATGTTTTTAAACAAATAGATGAAAACTTAAACTGAAAAATGAAATGTATTGTTCAGAGTGAACTTAACATAAAACGTAATACTTTTTATACTCGTGTCAGGTTCAAGCATCTTTTTCCTTTAACCACAGAGATTTATCGAAATCAGTTTTAAAAAATTTCAGTTATTTCCTTTTTAACCTTTTCTGTCATATTTTTCAATCGTTTTAAATTTTTCCTTAAAACAAATACAAAAAACTATGAATTAAAAAATCGAGTTTTCCGACAAATGAGAATGCCATTTTAGGTATCATCAAACATAAAACTTAGCCGGAAAGAAATGCTCTAATTTCATTGTGTACACAAAATAGATCATGTTGTTAAAAAACAGAATTTATTTGTTATAAACTGAAAACAAAATATCCATTTGTAACTTAGTCAATAACTATAACTATAAATAATTTGTAACTTAGTTAAAAAATTTCAAAACCGATTAATTTGATCCTCGTATTTTAATAAAAAAAACATATTTAACCAATTGAATCAAAAATGAGCAAATAAGCTTTATGCTACAATATTTTCAAAGTAAAAAACCTAACGTAAAATAAAGCACAAATTCTCAAGAATACACTGCACAAATGTAATATCAATGCTGCAATCTTTTTTTTTTTTTTTGAGTTGAGTTCAATCAAAAAAAGTGCTCATTGATTGGACCGACAAATTCTTAAAAATCAAAATCAAAAACCAAGAAAAAACAGCAGACGCCTTCATGACTTGACATTTGTTGGAAATAAAATGTTTTCTTTTCATTTCTCTCTATTTTTTTTTCTTATTTTAAGAAAACCCTGACGTGACTCTTAAACGAAACAAGATGACCAACCCCAGGTCCAGATTATTAACCTCCAATAATATAGAAATACAGCAGAGAGTTTTACAAGAATTTTAAACATGTAGAAATAGCTGTTGTACGTAAGGCAATACAGAAACATTGTAAAAACACGGCATTCACATTCAAATATTTTTTTTCACAAAAATAGCATAGGCATAAAAGCAACAGACATCACTTTCTGCAAGCTAGAACTGCACCGTGATCATTTTTGAAGATTTATTTACACTTCCACAGGCGTTACATTGGTCAAAAGTGTAAAAAGAAGCTGTGACACTAAGTTGGATCGCGTCGTTGGATACAAAGTTTGTACACTGCAAATCTTCAGACATTTTTTGATAAACCTTTGAACACTTTTTAAACGTAGACAATTTTCCCCATTTTTGAACACTTTGAAGCACACTTTTTGAAACACCTTTCATGACACTTATTTGGTTCAGTATACTTTTTCAACACTTTTGGACACTTTTTACAGTACGAATAGAAAACTTTTTTGATTGCCAAAAATGTAATTTTAATTCAAGAAAAATTTCAAACTAATCAAAATTTAAACTAATGCCAGGACCAAGGTGCTAAATAATTTGTGCTGGATGCCGTTTTTTTTTTCATTAATTGTTTTACAAAATTCTTTTAAAAACGGAACAAGATCCAATGAAGAGATTAATTCTTTGTTCTATTTTCTAACCATATAATAGACTTGAGAAAAAAAAGCAGAAATTTAGAATTCATTCATAAGAATTTTCATTATTAATTTAATCTTTATAGTTTCTTTTTAATTTTGAAATTAAAGCAACAACAAATCACCAATGATAACATTGATTATGTTATCTTGGGCATTAAATGTACTAATTCCAACAACATTGAAAGGTTTTTAAAAACATGAAGTAATGAGAAAATAATGAAAATAAAATCAGAGACATAAGAGAGAAAAAACAGAAGACGAATTCACCTCCAAATAGAACTAGTTCAACTGTGCAGAGTTTTTTTGCAAAATTAAAGTTTGAGATTGCTTATTTTCATGTAATGTTCTTTCAAATTATCCTCAATATCGACCCATATATATTTCAATTAATCATCTTCAACTTAGAAATGGTAAATACGCTAGTTTGCACGCAGTTTTATTATTTCCACAATTAACTAAGGCATTTTACAATTGGACAGGTTTTAAAATACATTACCTAATATTTCAAAATATCTTGATTAACAGTACTTAAAACAAATGTCGTTACGCTTTTTTTAAAAACTAAGTAGCATTCCAACGCCTTGCAGGCGAATAAATCATGACTTAATGAATATAAAAGTAAAAAACCGCAGCCTTCACATCTCGTCAAGCAGCTAATAATGTCGGTGGAAAAAAATTCTTTTGAGAGAAGATTACAGTTTTATTAGTTATGCAGCAAAGATTTTCTAGATCGCTGAGTGGATATTAATACGCATGAAGTCCTCCTTTTAAATGGTGAATAAAAATAATGCTGACGGGCTCGCTTTTTCAGGTAAGTTTAGACAATTGACTTATACAGCGTGAACCTAAACTATTGGGCAACATTTTTAAATGGTGTTACAGGGGACGACAAGAAGCAAGAATTGCGTGAGGAAGATATGGTCGTAAACGCAATGCCGACGCGCAACACGCACAAACTGATGGATGGCAAAACAGGTCACAAATATATTGCACAAAGACGATTTTATACGACATTTAAGTTCTTGAGAAAGGTTTAAAGTCTTTGTTAAAAGGTACGGCAAAGAGTAGCTGTAAAGCACGCATCGTAACTCGCAACAAAGGCGCTGTTATTAACGAAAGTTTATCAGAATGACTCATTATTGCTACAATGAGTTCTTTGGCATTGCGAGCCATGTGTTATTGATAAATCGTCTCAAAATAAACTTGTGACCTGTTTGCATCCATCGGTTTCTGGCTTTGTGTGCATGTAGCACGTTAGCATTGTGTTTGCCACCGTATGTTCCTGAATGACTTTTGCTTCTTACCCTTCCCTCTAACACTCCTTAAAGTTTTTCCCCAGAATTTAGACTCAACCTGTATAAAAAACAACTTTCAATTCAATTCAATTACGGATCCAGAGGATGGGCAATGGTGGTCATGACCCCCCCCCCCCCCTAAAGTGATTAAATATAGCCAAAGGCTGTATTTTGGAGACATATTTCAAAAGATTCGCTCTGGAGCCTCTATTTCTGCCCGAAGCTTGCATTTTGAACACCTTTTTCTCATAATGACCCCTCAAAACTAGAAACAGGAGCTGCCCTTGGCTCAATTAGCTTACTACTAACATATTTCAACTTGACGCTGAAATATTGTAGTATCCAAATACAAGGACAGATACAGCTTAGGGGCCATTAATTAATTACGTAAGGGTTCCGGGGGGTTGGAAAAACCTCTACATATCCTTACTTGGGGGGAAGGGGGGGGTCAAACCCATTCTTACGTAAGATTCTCCAAGTCTGTATTTTACATTAGAAATTGCGCATTCAAGTGATTTAGCAGGGATAATATTTCATTTGCGCCTGGATGGTAAAACGTATTAGGATGAGCTGTTTTGTATTTGTTTTACAAAGAATGAATAGTGCTAAGGGAAAAAATAATTGCACTATGTAAGGCATGTTTTATTTTTAATTAGTATCGCATCAGATACAAAAAAAATGTCAAAAAATATTCAGTCTGAATTCCAACTGTTTAGTTAATATTTCTTTATAAAAAAAGATTTAATTTAATAATAGTGTATATAATAACGATTTCAGTAATCTAAGATTCGTTATTTTATTATTTAGAAAAACAAAATAGAAACTTACGTAAGAATAGGTAGGGGGTTGGAAAAATCTTGCGTACCCTTAGATGGGGGGAGTAGGGAGGTCTAGAATTGCCAGATTCACCCTTAAGTAATTAATTATTGGCCCCTTATGGTTATGGAATGGCATATTATCAAAACATAAGCTCACTGTCGAAAGGAAACGCAAATAACTTATGCGTCAAAAATATGTTTTGAAACGCGCTTTTTATTGCTATTCATTTGGATTCTTCTCATTCTTACTCTAGCGTATAGCTTCTTGTAAGAAACAATTCATTTTGAAAGGTATAACCCGGTTCTCGTATACCTAATAGTAATTTTTAAAAGCAACCCCAAACTATTTAACTATCTAAACAACGTATTCCGGTACTCTAAGGTAAACGCACCAGTAGTGGCCAGTGCTTCAGAGTGTTTCAGTAGCTATCACCTCAAGGTTCATAATTGAAAAAATATAAATCCAGGTTTTCCAATAGATTCAAGCGTGCAGGACCTTTTGCGTACGTTCGATGCACTTTTAAATCCATTGGGTGAATTGGAACCCTTTTTTTTTTTTTTTTTTTTTTTTGAGCAATCACAATTGCTTATTGCTTTCATTTGACTGTTTTGGTGTGCTATCATTTTATTTTCCCGCCATCACTCTCTGCAGCATCACCGTCGACCGGCTCCTCACGATGATGCTTCTGTAGCGAAAACCGTCTCGAGGTTGCGTCCATATCCTACACACACACGCATACACTCACACACCTACACACACATACACACACTCATGCCTGCGCACAGACACACACACACACACACACACACGCACACACATATTCATGCCTGCACACAGACACAAACACATATGCCTACATACACACACACACACACACTTACGCCTACACACACAGCACAGCATACACAACTCGCACACACATGCATACATACACACACACACGCAACCACACACACACGCTCGTGATTGCGAAAAACATAATTTGAATTCAAGATGCCAAAAATTCAAATTAATATACTTGATTTCTTTTTCTTTTTTTTTTTTTCAAATATAAACCTTGAAGTGGCTTCTACTGAAGCACTGGCCACTACTGGTGCGTTTACCTTAATGTAGATCACGTTCCTAAGATCGTACAAAGTAACATAAAAGATAACCATCCCAAAAGATTCAATTTTTTTTTAACCACTCATGATGTCGACAATATATAAGTATATAGGTGTTTAGGTGCGTGTTTTAGTAAATTGAGTCTTACTTCTGATAAACGTAGTCGTAATAGTTGATTACTGTTTAAATGTTGATTTTCTCCAAAGATAATTACATTTATTATACTTAAAAGGCAGTTTATAAAAGAAAAGTGGAATGAGGGGAGAAAAAAAACTTTTATTTCGTTCAATGCAAATGAGCTCCTGCGAAGGACTTTTGTAAACTCATTAACTAAATGATTTTCTTAAGAGTCGTATTTTTGAACTTCGTTAAGAGTCGTAAAAATTTGTTTTACTACCTTTCTCTTGTTGACCCATCAAGAGAGAATTCTTAAATTTCTTTCTAATAAACTTATTAAACTATTAAGTTAGTGAAATACACTATTTTGTGACAATTTTGTTTCATTTCTTTAGCTAGTTTATTGTTCCTCGAAAATCATTCGTTAAATGTAGTTATTTATTACTCTAAAAGTTGTATTTGGAGACTCTTATTTAGAATTTATGCCAACCTAATTATTATGAGAATGACGGTAAAAGACCATACAAAATGCCGTATTGTATTTAGTATGAAAACTACATTGTTTTACATAAAATTTAACGCAGATGCATTTCTTGTGTTGTATGGAATAATTATTTCCTGGTTTTTATTTTAAATTATTGCCAATTTAAGTAATGAACAAATGCTGGGAAAAGACGCCACAAAAAATCAATATTTTTTAGTATGAGAACTACATCATTCTATCTGAGTGTTTGATCAGAATTACCTTTTTAAGTCGTAGAGGCTATAATTGTCTGGTTTTCGTTTGAAATTTTCTGAAAGTACATGCAATATACCAAGCAGCCTGGTTATCACATTCAGAGACTGTAATTGCGTTCTTGTTAGAACTCATTAGTCCTGAATAGTAAACAACCAAACTGGAGGCAGATGTCATCTCATTGAAGCTAGGAGCTCCAACAGACTGGTAAAAAAATTAAATTTATCTCAGCAGCAAGTGTTCGCAGCATGGTGTGGTTCGACTAGTAAAATGAAGGCAAAACTTGGATATCTAGCAGTAAATTATCGCTCATAAACCAGAACTAAGGCAGAAGTGCTTTCAAAATACCGGACAGCCCGTTTATCACATTCAGAGACTAAATTTACTTTATCTACCAGTTTATGGTGCTCTCAGCTTCAGTGAGATGACATCTACCTCCTGCTCATTGATTTACTATTCAAAACTGATGAGTTTAACAAGAACGAACTGGATGTGATAACCGACCTGTCTGGTACATTGCATGAAGATCTGGGTCTTACTCCTGGCCTATGAGCGAAAATTTACGGAAAAATTCCTTAAGAGTCTATTTGGGTTATATATTCTCGGCTAAATCAAATTCCTAGCGCAACATTCGCATCATCTGAGCCCAAACGCCTCTTGAATACATTACTTTTTGAGCTTCATTCAAGAAAATATCACATATCATGGCTATAAAAAAAAATCTTAGCTACAGCTTGTAAATTTCAAATACATTTTTGAGAGAACATCAATGACTATTGTGACAAGAAAAGAAATAAGCAGCTGTATTTTTAGTGGACTTCAAATTTTAGAGGGTGAGATTAAATTTAGTTTATCAGTCAAGTTCCTTATGAAAAGTGTATTAACAAAAAGCCACTAAATGAATGCATTTCGTATCATTTTATGCATCAACAGATAATTTTCAATTTATACAAAAGAGATCAATTTCATTTTCAGAGCGTGAGCCTATTTCAAGAGTGATTTTGCTGCTGTTAAAAAATCAATATTGGTATGAGTAAAAAGTAGACCCGTTTAAAGTTAGTAGTGAACTTCCTTTTAAATCAATATTTATTTATTTTTTAATAGTATCATACATTTCTATAATGCTAAGCTTTTGTTTGTTTTGTTTAACACCTTCCAATACAATCGAGATTTCAATTAAGGTTGCTTTTTTTTGTGAATAATTAATGAAAAACAAAATACATGAATGACATGATTTTAAACGCTTATACAAATAAATGATATGCAATACTAATGTTCATGAACCCCTTAAACATAAATTTCTCAATGTAAAATAGTTTTTTAACTCTCTTTTTTTTTTTTTTTTTTTTGTTTCTTCAACGTGATTTTTTAGCGCTAAGTTGCTTTTATTTACTTTTTTAACCCTAGCGAGCTTGAAAAAAGCAAACTCGCCCACTCATTTCAGGTAAAAACATTTCCTAATCTACGAAATGTAAACAAATAAATTTTATGAATACAGAAACTATGTTTTTTGATACGTTTCTAAAATTTTAATGGTTTTCTTCAGAAGGAAATGCATTATAACTGCATAAAATAATTTGCTCTACATTTTAGCTCATAATGCATTCGATAACTCAAGTAAACTTATGGATTCTAGAAAACAGCTATTTATTTTCCCCAACCAGACGCTTTTAAATAAACAAATAAATAACCTTAAAAATTATTGCGAATATTATATTTGTAAAATATATCCTACATTTCCATTTGAAATAGATTTCACGAAGCTCTATTATTCATGAGGATACAAAGCAAAGAGTTCACTAAATTCAACTGTTATTAAATTTGGTTAGACAAAATATTGGATATGTGTTTTATGTACTTTTAAGAAAAATCTCGAATAAGTGTGTTTCAAGTTTGAGAAACCGAAAATTCGGCGCAGGAATTGAATTACTTCTAACTCTACGATTCGTGGTTGTGGTAATTGATTTTACAAAATGAAATATTTGTTCAACATTATTTGAAAACGCAAGGAGAAGCAAAAGTAAACTTCATTTCTCTAGAAAACGGAAATTAATTTTTATTTTGCAGTTTTTATGTCACTTATCTACGCAAAATAATGTATAAATGTGTCTAGTTGATGAATAGGCAATCATTTCTGAGGCCTTTTTATTTGCAAAATGCATTTCAGCTCATTACATATCGTCAATTTCATTCATTTCTATCAACTAAAATATATTTAAAAATATTACTCAACGAAGGAAGAAAACCAACATAAAAATAAAATAATCTTATGCCTAAAACTTAAAATTGTTGATTCCATTTTCTAGATTTTTTAAGGTGAATTAATCAATTGAAATCAAATTAGTATTGTAGAAACTCAGAATAAACCGCTCTTTAAATAGTGTAGCAATGAAATGTTTTATTTTCGATGCAGTAACTCCTCATCAAAGAAAAAGATAATTTTAGGACAAAGTATACAGGGTGTTCCGTTTTCACCTGCAAGACCTTTTGTTTCGCAACCGTTAGTCCTATATGCATACTTCCAATTGTAAAAATGTTCAAAATCAGATGCAGGGTTAAGATATTGAAAGTTTGAAGCAAAAATAAAAATGAGTCAAAAAATACAAAATTAAACTTTCTAAACGGGCCTTAGGTCCCCTAACTTATACTCAGGGAAATAATCTCCATTGAAAAATAATTCCAACACAAAAAGTTTGACATTAGTCCGACCAATATTCACCGAGATATGAAACGCAGCGTTTTGTGACTTGCGCCACTTTACACTCGCCGTCAATAACACCTTTTGGGGGGAAATGTAGCAGTTAACAGGGTGTTTAAAATTATATGCGTGCATAGAGTGGTTTTTCAAATTGATTGAGGTTTTGTAGTGTGTTTTTGCGTATCATGGTATAACATTTGCATTTATTTTTGAATAGCAAGGAAAAATATAAATACTTTTTTTTTTTCGCTTGGACCACCTGGCATTCACTGTAAAAAAATTCCGAAACGTTACTGGGTATTTCCGTGTTACATTTCAGGAAATTATTGGTTTTTATCCACTTCCTGGAAAAATCAAGTATCATTGTCAAAAAGTTTCCTGAATTGCTACAGGTTGCAAGATTGCAGACTTTTCACTGTTGTGAAAAATATTTTTAGTTCCCAGTTTAAATATCAAATGAGCGTATTTATAAAGTGAGTAGTCTTCAGCTCAATTACGGCTCGTCCAAGCTAAATAAGTTAACAAAGGGAGCAAATAAGTATGGACTACGTAGTTTTGCAAGAATTGCAGGTGAGTAAAATTACCTTTACTTATTTGAAATTCTGGCTTAGTTTGGCCATGTTTGCAGTAATGCTCTTGGAACTTCCTTGATAAATTGGGAAGATGCCAAGCTATTGTATTATACTTTCCTAAGTTTACTCTAATTTTCCAAAGACGCGACTGACTATTAACGGGACGATTTCTGAATTTTTCAGAAAGATTCCAGCATAATATCAGGAAGGCTGCTGAATTTTAGCGGAAAACGTTCCTGGACTTGGCAAGATATGTTACTGGCAGAAATTGGGCACATCAGCTGCCCATTATTTTCCAGGAACGTTTTTGAATCGTTTTTACAGTGTTCTTCTGAAAGAGCGATAAGTTCCAATCTCATCTTCTTTATGATCCCTTAAAACTTTGAACTCTTTTTTAAACTAGCTCCTTGAATTTTGGTTGCACAAATGTCAAGTTTTTTTTTTCTTTGTTAGTAATAGCTTTTAATTCAATTCAGTTCAATTCAATTCAATTCATTTTATTTCAATCATGGAAATATTTTTATTTCTACAAATATGCATTTCACATATAAAATAAAAGAAAAAAGAAATTACAAACAGAAATATATTTCACCCTATCTATTTGAAAATCCCTGATTGAGTAGATGGGAGTAAAGGCTATAACAATAGCCTGACTAGCTCCCACCACTCAGAAAAGAACTTAATTTAGGGAAAGTTTATAGCATAAGATGTAATGGACAAAAAATAATTGCACAATCATACAAAGAACACATAAACACAACACAATTAATGCAATAAAGTACGTCTAATTTTATAACTGAACCCAAGTATACTATTACAAATATGCTACTTTATCCTAAATTGACTGCAGTAGAATTGAGTGTAAAATTTTTTAGCCTTTTCTTAAACAAATTTCGATTATTAATAGTTTTTTAAATAATTGGGTAAGGTGTTCCAAAATCTTGGTCCGTAAAAATTAATGCCATTAAACAATAGATTTGTTTTTGCGTTCATAGGTATAATGTTTTCACGGTTTCTAGTGGGGTAATTAGGAACCAATTCCCGGATTGTTACTATTTCTAAATTCAAACCATTTATTACTAAATCATGCATAAAAATACTAACATTATATTTATAAATTTGTTTCACGGTCTTTAAAAAGCTTCTATTACTGTTACCCACAATATTATCTCTATTAATTATTCTGTGAAATCTTTTTAATAAAATATTTATTCTATTTAGATTATTTTTAGTTGTTTGGCCCCAAGCAAGAACACCATAATTGAGAACTGATTATATCAAAGAAAAATATATAAAAAAAAAAACAGAACATCAGCAGGAAGGAAATTAAACACAAAATTAATTAAACCTGAATCACGATAAATCTTTTATGAGTCAAACTCAATGTGATTGTCCCACCGTAAGTTATTTTGAAGATTTACTCCCAAAAAGTTAATATTCTCAACATGTTGATAAGTTTTTCCAATCAATTTTAGTTCAAAATTATCATTTATTTTTTATTTTTCCAATGAAAAACAGTGAAATTAGTTTTTTCGTAATTTACAAATAATTTATTAGTTAAAAAAGATGTCATATATGACTTGCTATAAAATTACCTGACTTTTATTATATAAGGAAACTACATCTTTTTCTCTAATAAAAACAGATGTGTCATCAGCATAAGACAGTATTAATGAGTTATTTGCAATAGAGAAAATGTCGTTTAGAAAAATTATAAATAACAGTGGGCCCAAAATTGATCCTTGAGGAGCACTATGAGTAACAGTAAGTAATTTCGATTTTGTATTTTTTATATTAACATATTGTTTTCTATTCCTTAAAAAACTCTGGAACAATTCAAATGCCCCCCCTCTCTTATACCATAGAACTTTAATTTGTGCAGCAAAATATTGTGGTCAATAACGTCAAAAGCTTTTGTGAGATCTAAGAAAAAAACCACGTACAATATTCTTTTTAGTATTAATCTCTTTCTGAATATAATCAATTGCTCGAATTATAGCTGCTTCTGTTGATTTATTTTTAGTGAAACCATACTGGTTATTAAATAATAACTTGTTATTATAAAAGTAGTTCCAAATCCTTGTATAAATTAATTTCTCAAGAGTTTTAATAAATGTGCAAGCAATAGAAATTGTTCTATAATTTTTAATATCCTTAGGGGTTTTTTTTTTTTTTTGAAGATGGGGAACATTTTTAATTCTGTATATTGCTATTAACAGAATATTGCTCCCTATTTTGTAAAACTGTGTGTTACTCATTTTAATCGAAGAGATAGTGTCGCCAAATTCTGAGATACTTCTGGTGATTATAAAATGTTGCTACCCGAAATGTTTCCAATAAATAGTAAAAAATTGGCAATTGTTTGAAAATGTGCACAAAGACAAATTAATGGAAGTTTTTATGCTGTTTATGGATTTTCTTGAATTAGTTGGCGAATAATTTTACGTGTTAACAAATTTAAAGAAAGAAATATTAAGGAAATGGCGATATTTGGTTACATGGTGAAAACCGAAAAACAGTATTGCGTATTCTTAAGCTTCACAAACAGCGAGAGTTGAAAAAATTGCCGAATGCCTTAGCTATTGAAATGATTCCACAAAAAAAGTTTGGCTAGATTCATACTGATCGATTAAATACCCAGTCAGCACAAATAAATTTTTTAAAAAACCGCGCCTCAAAGTTGCATTAAAATGGAAAATAATCAGCCAAATCCATGTATTATTTGCCAATCTTGTGCAAAAATCTTGCTTTGTGCAAGATTTGACTTGAGAAAAGCCTTGAACGGTCACGAAAAGCAAAGATAGTCAATAATACAACAATTGTCGCTATCGACAAATAGTTGAGATGATACACTAAATACTGTATTGAGTTGAGGAAAGCCTTCGAACATGGAACTAAAAAACTCATAACTCGTTTTTTATTCTACTTGGAAATTTCGAACAGGTACCATCTTCTGCAGAAAAATCAGAGCTTTCGATGGACATATAATGTAAATACACTGCTTGACAATTGCTAAGGAACAAGTGATTTATGCAAATTTGTATCTCAACAACCTGGCCAATGGAAATAAATTCAAGTTCAGATGGCGTGGTAGACCAAGACTCGTTATCTGTATAAAAGACAGTGCATACATGCTAGAAATTCGTACGAAAATTCACGCTGTTTGGTTTTTAACAAAAATAGTGCTGGATGTTAAAAAAGGTTTTTCTCTAAAATTCTGTTTGGTTCTTGAAATACTTAAGAGCAAAATGTCAGCAAGATATCATTTGAGTATCTACGACCGTGAATGAGCGGTTGGACGACTGGAAGCAGGTCAAAGTGTCACCACTGTAGCTGCTGCAATAGGTGTATAAAAAGTGCCATTTCCCGATTAAAGACGGCCGCTGAAGGTGGAAATGTTTTTCAAAAGCATGCCGGGGGTCGAGGAAGGAACACCACACCTTCAGAGGATCGCTATGTAGCCCTCGTGGCAAAAAGGAACAGAAATTTCACTCTCGGACAGGTAGCTGCAAATGTAACAACCGCTATCGGTACACATGTTTCTGCAAGAACCATCTCACGGTGAGTATATAATGTCGGTTTGTATGCAAGGAAGCCCGTACCTTGCATCCGAGTTCAACCACGCCATCGTCGAGAGAGATTACGCTGGTGTAAGGAACATGTTGGTGGGATCATCTAAATTGGTCTAGAGTGATGTTTTCTGACGAATCTCGTTTCAGTGGGACAAATGATTCTGGTCACAAACTACTGTGGAGAGAGAGTGGAACACGGTATGCACAAAAATTTGTTTGCGAACGTGATCGGTACGGCCCAGGCGTCATGGTGTGGGCAGGCATCATGCACAATGGCAGAACACCGCTTCATATTTTTGAATAAGAAAGTGATACGTCGCAAATGTATTGCAGATATGTTATGATGGACCATGTTCGTCTTTTAGGGGGGCTGTAGGTCCATACTTTCTTTTTACGGACGACGATACAAGGCCACACTGGAGCATTGAAGTGTCAGACACACTGCAAAGTGAAAACATTCTCCGTATGTAGTGGCCTGCTTACTTTCCCGACTTAAATTCATTTGAACTAGCCTGGAAGGCTCTTGGCAGACGTGTTGCGCAAAGAACCGTCCCTCCCAGAACAATACAAGAACTCAAATCCGCATTGAGAGAGGAGTGGGAAAACATCCCCCAAGCACTCCTCAATAATTAGTGGGGAGTATAAAAAACAAAAGTAAATTGTGCATCAATGTCCCTGATAATCATACATCATAATTAAGTACTCATGTCTCCATCATTCTGACCTAGATAATTTTTTTGTGTTTGTATGAAAATCATTTAAGTAGGATTATTTTTTTATTTTTAAGTTTTTACTTCATTGATACAGTAATATCTGTATTATTTTGTACTTATAATAAAGGCACACCCTCCCTACTAACTATATATTTCGTTCTATTTTTTTAATCATTATCTATTCTTAACTATTCCAAAAAACGTAATTGTTCCTTAGCAGTTATCAAGCAGTGTATGTGCAAGTATTTTTTCATCCCCATATTAGAGAATTTATTTTAAATTGTGTTATATTGCCCCCCTAAGGGAGTTTTGCCCCCCATAACGGGACAAAAACTACCCTATGTGTTAGTCTGAGGTATAAGCTATATTATTGTAAAGTTTCATCAAAATCCGTTCAGTAGTTTTTGCGTGAAAGAGTAACAAACATCCATACATCCAGACAAACTTTCGCATATACAATAGTAGTAAGATTTTATCACTCTAGGGTTTATTCCATCATGACCTGCACTTTTTTATGCTTTTCAATTCATTAATTGTCATATAAATCTCAGTAGTAGTAATTTCATAAAGATAAAAGTAGTTAGGCACTGACTCCAAATTTTTTAAACACCCTTGGAATGAAAGATCATTAGAAACATCGGTATCATTAGCATTTATTAAAAATTATCAGTTATATTAAGAAAATATTTATTTAAGAGCTCAGCCTAATCTGCATCATACAGGACAATTACATCGCCATTGTTTAAATCTCCAATATCACACTGTTCCATTCCCTTACCATTGACATTAATTTTCTTTAAACTATTCCATATAGATTTAGTTGATTTATCAACGGAAAATAAATTGCAATAGAACTGCTTTTTCACTCTTTGAATTTCCTTATTTATTCTATTTCTATAAGTCTTGTAGGTTAATAAATCGTCGTAGTTGAATTTCTGATAGAGCTTATTTCTGTGTTTAATCATTTTTGTAAGTCATTGTTCATCCAACACTTTCTCATTTTTTTCTTCTTTTTAAAGGCGAAAAAAAATCATAGTATTCAAAAAATGTCTTCAAAAGAGCATTGTAGTAGTATATTAAATGTCGCGATATCTTTCCAATTTACTGTAGAAATAAAAAGTCTGAAATCTTCAAGAGATTGCAGATTATAAGAACGGATCACAGATTCAGTGCAAACATTATTTTCATTTAGAACTATATGATTATTAAAAATTCAATTCTGATTAATTTTGACAAAAACAGGCAGATGATCAGAAATATCTGAGATAATTATGTCAGCAAAAATTTCCCGATTAAAAGCGACAGAACCAAAGTGATCAAAACTTGTAACATCAAAATTGCCCAAGTATTCGGGATTCAGGTCAAAAAAATTATCATATACGTTTGTAGCAACTACGTCAATTAAAGTAGAAGTACTATAAGTTATTCCAGTAGGTTTGTTAATGTAATTAAGGCAGCAATGGGATCTGAATAAGACTTGTATCACATTAACATGGTCATTTGTTTTCAAGAAAATTAATATTAAAGTCTCCAAGATGCATATTTGTGTTTTGACTTCTTTAGCAATCACACAGAGAATCAATAACAGGAAAAAAGGGCAGTAAAGTCACCTTTTGGAATTTTATAAATAGTTGAAAACACAACTTTATCAGATTCAATAGTGACAATATTTCATAAAATTCAGTTATAAAAGTAAATTTAACACAAGTAACAACATTATTAAAGTCTTGTTTTACAAAAAGAGCTACTCCTCCACCAATTTTATTCATTCTGTTAATATGATGGCAGTTAAAACCCGGAAAATATGTAAACGCATCCAAAATACCCCATGTTTCAGTGATTCCAATTATTATGATATCATCAATTTCATTAACTAATCTGTTTAATTCATCAACTTTAGATCCTATACTTCCTACATTTATGTGCAAAATAGTGCAGTATTTAAATTCTCCAAGTGTGTTAGTGTTATGATTTGCGGTTTGAGTGTTCAGACTCTCAATATTATAACATGCATGAGTTCATTAACAACAAAAAAAAAAAAAAAAAAAAAACGGAAAACGAAAGGTCAGTCGAGCAAAAAATAGAACTATTGAAGGTGTAAGAAAAAGAAAATCAGCAGACACAACCCATAATCCAATTAAATAGAATAATGAAATAAAATACATGAACCAGTGAAACACATATAGCCACAAAGTAAATATCACCAAAAAAGACATAAATTAAGGCAAATCAACCAGTAACTAAACAAATGAGTACCCACAGAAAACCAAATATAATTATTAACATAGTAGCAATTAATGAACATTTTTATGATGGAGATTATTTCCCTAAATATAAGTTAGGGAACCTAGGGCCCGTATAAAAAGTTAAGTTTTGCATTTTTTGACTCATTTTTACTTTTGCTTCAAACTTTCAATATCTTAACTTTGCATCTGATTTTGAACATTTTTTGCAATTGGAAGTATGCATCTAGGACTAACGGTTGCGAAAATAGAGATCTTGCAGGTTAAAAGGGAAAGATTGCTCGTCCCTGTGTATTGCTCATCTATGTAAGACAGGTCGTTGGAAAGGTGACGTGTGCATTAGGGTGGAGTGAAAAAACGAAAGTGAGAAATATGTAAAGCCAAAATGCGGGAAAAGTTGCCTCTTACCAAGCCTATTTATCATACAAAATTTTAGCTAAGTCAAATAATATCTTTAGCTGCCCATTTAACTTGGAATTTAAACTAGCCCGATTTTTCACCAAACTGATGAAAACGGAAAGATAAAATATAATTACTTCTCATTTGAAACCTTGAATGTTTGAAATGAAACTCTTGATAAATAAATACTTAATATATAGTTATTAGTTGAATGACCTAGATAATTGCGGAATTGCTTATAAACGTGCTTTCAGCGTGTTAATCGCGCATGCTCTGCCAGTGCACTGTCTGTGCTGATATCAACAGCGCTCTTTGATCTAGTTGGTTGTCTCTCTCTTTTAAAGTAGTTCATTTAATTTGAATTATTTCAAAACATTAATATATTACTTCAAATGCAAATGAAGACGCTGTGTTTACGTATAAACAACTTGAAAGGAGAAAAACACAATTATAAGTCAAAGTTTTTCTTCAGTATGAAAAACGAGAATTAAACGTCCAAATGTAGCATAGGAGGATGACTCCGATAAATCAGCGAAAAATTCTTATCTATGCTGCTTTAAAAGAGTTTGGTAAGATCTCATCTTTAGTATGCTGTTCAGTTATACTCTCCTTATCCGAAGAAAAATATTTTTTCATTGAAAAGGGCTCAAAAGAGGACTTTTAGATTAGTAAGAGGACTTTCATATTTAGATTATGGTATCAGATTTGAAAGTCTTACTACGTATAACCTGGAGCAAAGAAGAGTTAGATGCGAATGTGAAGTTGTTTAAATTTATCAATATGAAAGATCTAAGGGGTTACTTTTTGCTTGGAAAGCAAGACAAGGGGTCTTCGTTTTAAGCTATTCAAATCTCAGGCTAGTTTAGAAATTAGGAAAAAATATTACTTTAGTTGGATTTTGGGCACTTGGAACAGTTTACCGGAAGCGCCTGTAATGAGCAAGGGGATAGATAGCTTTAAGAGGGCCGTTGATCTTCATTGGGGACTAAATGACCTCTTACCAGCCTAGCTGGGCCCAGAGCCTGTTGCTGGTCGTCCAATTTGTATTTGTATTTGAATAATTGCCATAGATGATTCCTCGAAAGAAGACGATCGTCACAAAATCAGAAGGAAGAGAAAAGAAAAATGAGGAATAACATTTTTCATAAGAATATGCTGTGCTTTGACGGACGAAGGAGCAATAATTTGAGTCGATTTAAGGAATGAAAAAATAAAGCTAGAAGGATAGCGGAAGACTAAATTATTTTACTCTAATAACTTAAATCAAAGTATGTTATCCTTGTCACCCCTATGTCTGGTTGCTCTAATAACATAAGATAAGAATATTAACTTTTTGAAAGGATGTTATTGATTAGTTACGCACTGTACGTTAAGTGCAAACAGTTTATAATAAAAGGTTTTAAAAGTGCAGTTATAAGGAAAATTGAGTTTTATATTGGACATTCTTTGCAATGGCTTATTTATGAATTTCATACAAATGAACTACAATTACGCTATTTACTCGAACATTTGAATGGAAATAACCGTAGGGCCAAAAGGATATTGTTTTGAAATTGGAGAAAAAACTAGAGCCCTGTGAAAAATATGGCTGTAGTAAACTTTTCAGAAGTAGATGTTTCTTTGGCAGAATTTGCCCTGATGAACTTAGTACAGATCGATGGTATGCCTACAAAATGTAAAATGGAATTTTAAACGAAAATATTTCATTCCGGTTGTTCAGAAAGAATAGTCATTGTAGAAGGTTAAAGAAAGCAAATAGAAATTTTCAGTTTCGATAAAATGCTCATGAGATAACGTGAAAGGTTCAACAGAATATGTTGTTAGAGTCTATAATACTAAATCTAAATTATCACGTCGGATTGAAAGTGAATATTTTTAAAATTTACAATATAATGAAATGACGTAGTTACTCTATTTGTAGAAACAAGAAACTCAACGAGTAGGAACCTGGGCTGGACCCCCACCTCCTACATAGAAAGCCCTATCACTGGTTTTGTCACGTGGCCGAAAGAGGCTGACTCAGGGGAAATTTCCCGATGGAAATCGGTTTAATTTATGTCTCTTAACATACTAAAGCTATTATTTTGAGAACAGTAGTTCACCAAACATATTAACATTGATCAAAGGAGAAATCAAATGTTTATTTTCTAAGTTAACGCTCTTTTTTTCCTTTAAATTGAGTAAATATTTAAGAAAGAACGTAGGATAAAGATTACAGTAACCAAAATTTTCAATACAGTGTATTATATCCGCATGATTTTTAAAGACTCTTATTAGATTCGAAATAAAATGTCTAAATTATTAATATCATGACGAAGTAAACATAAATGAAAAATTTAAATTTTAACTTTCATAGACACATATTTAAGATTATTATATTATTATCAAGAACGACATACTTTAAATTTTCCCGTCCACTATCGCAGAAACGTTCACGTACTTTGTAACGCAATGGATATCATAATAAATTATTTTTAAAATATGTATAACTGAATATGGAATGCGTTCTATGCGTTCTGAATAAATATGAAAATATACAGTGGAATTATGTAAATCATGCGTCACTATCTGCAACGCAAAGTAATCAAATGAATAAAGTAAGAAATAAACAACGTCAGAAAAGCCTAAATTCACAGATTACAACTGACACGTGTTTCGGCGTTATAGGGAACGCCTTTTTCAGTGCAAAAAGTAATTACCTTATGGATGAAAGGACATCCGTATGCTCATTACTTTTTGCATTGAAAAAGGCGTTCCCTGTAACGCCGAAATACGTGTCTTGTAATGTACGAATTTGTGATTTTCTGACGTTGTTTACTTCTTACTCTACTGTTCAGCACAAAGGTATTTATTTATCTTAATCAAGTGAATATTTCTCGAAACAGAAAGTAATATTTAAAAAATGTAAGTTGTGAGTGAAATATTTTCTTTTTGTTTACTTTCCTTCGCGACACATATTTCATCTTTCACAATCAATTAAAACAAGTTTTTAGATTTATTCTTGCAAATTTTCGTCAAGTTAGTAGCTGCATTCTATTAAAATTACTGAAATGATGACAAAAAATTTAGTGATCACTGATCAGAATTTCTTTTACGCAAAAAGTAAAAAAATATCTAAAATGTTAAAGTTCTGTAAATATTTCTTTCATTGTAAATGGCCGAGAATTTGAAACTTAATTTGAGATTGGCGTTTGCGTTGGCGAGTGCTGAAAGCGCTAAACAGACTAATAAAAATTTTACTCGGCCATTTTCTAGTACGTCATCGCTCATTTAAGCACAGCCATCTTAACACAAGGCCTGCGCGCTCATTCAACATGGCCGCCCGTGAAGGCGGTTTCTTTACATCAAATAATAGCTCTACCGTGAATAAAAATTTAGATTTTTTTATAATCCATTAAAAAACACAGTTAATTTTTACGTGAAATACTCCGATACATCTTTAAATTAAAAATTTATATCGTTCGAGTTTTAATATCGACACAAATAGTTCTTAAATAGTAAACTAAATTAAAATTCATGCATGACACATTAAATATTATATTCGCAATAAATATATAGATAATGAATAAAAATGAAAATTTTAATGGGTAAAAAGAAAATACACTTCAACTTCAAATCATAATGCAAAAGAAAGTACGAAATAAATTTTGCTTACTGTAAATTGTAAAATGATTAAGACAGACGGGGAAGACAAACGGGAAGTGCATATTTCTTATTCAATAAACTAATAAATATTTTGCATTTTTCACACGAATGATTTACAGTAGTATTGATTTCCTTTGATAAAAATACAGACAAATGAAAAAAAATAATAAGATGGAATAAAATAAACCAATATTTAGCCATATTTCTAACTGTTACAAACAAAAGAAACAGTATACATTTTTGAGAAAAAAATCACTCCAATACCAAATAATAATTGCAAAACATCTGAACAATTGAAACAAACTAAACAATTGGTATAAAAGGACAATACTGATGCATATATTTCAGAGTAAAAAATATAATTAGATTTATCATGAGTTATCTGTGAGTGTTTTTTTTTTTTTTTTTTTTTTTTTTTTTGGAGAAGTTATTCTACAGTATGTTATAAATCGTTCGCATAATATTTCTCAAAATCAAGAAAATGGTGTGAAAGCTAAGCTTGTAATGGTCATGTACCACATTTCTAATGCATGGCTCGCTAATAGTTGTTAAAAGCTTTAATTCATTTTCATTTGTTATGAATTCCTCCAAAAAAAAAAAAAAAAAAATCCACAACATTTTAAAATACATTTATATAAATAGAAGCTGGGTTTAAAAGAAAAAGTTGGTGATTTTCAAAAGTCACGATTTCGTGAATCTATTAAACTGCACTCTTCAGAGAATTCATATTAAAAAGCTCCTTGAAATTTTAGTTACAAAAAATAATCATTTACCAAAATGAAGACAAAAAGTTTCGTCATTAAAATCGAAAGTAATAAACGTGTATTACATGAAAAAAACATAAATAAAAATGTGTACCTTTCAATAATAGAGTATAGTACCTTACAGAAATAGAAACTGCTTTAAAAGTTAAAACAGTTGCTCTTTTTAATGAACCGCGATCTAATGTATTTATTAAACAGCACTCTTCAGCCAATTGATGTTAAAAAGTTCCTTGAAACAATAGTTACAAAAAATAATCATTACACAAATTGAGGGCAAAAAAGCTTCGTCATAAAAATCGAAAGTGATAAAAATATGTAGCATGAAAAACCATACATAAAAATTTGCCCCTTACAAGTAAAAAATCCCTAAAATATTATTTTACAAGTACAGTAAAACTCCTCTAATACGGACACTATCAAGACAAAATTTTTTGAGGGGTGTCCGCATGACAGAGGTTTAATAATACCTTTTAATTTTACCTTAGAATCGAAGAATTAAATACTGTCCACATAGGAGGGGTATCCGCTAGGAGGGATTTTACTGTATTTATTTTTATTATCAATTCTGCTTAAAAATAACTATTGGTAACCACACTTACCTTCTTAACATTTTTTAATCCAACAATAGTAGCTTCAAACATATTTGGAGATGTTAAACATTTGATACGTTAAATTTTCACCACCAAAGTATCCCAACGGCTTATAATGTAAACTTGACGAAACGTAACGATTTAGCACAGTCAAATACAAAGAACAAAAAAGAAAACATCATTTCAAGTCTCCATAAAGACAGTTGATAACGTATTCACACATTTGGAATAAATATTACTTTGCTATTTGATACTAAAGTTGTGAGATGAAATACAATTTTGCATCCGCAACGAGCAGCTACTTGAAGTCCACAACACTGTTTGAACTAAAGGGATTTCCCCGCTCAAAGCCTGCTTGAGGTCACGTGACACCGATTGCGCAATACAGCGCGTAGGCCTGATATATATAAGGCTGTGATTTAAGGTAACCACTGATGAGGCCTTCTTGTAGGTTGTGATAGCTGGACTCGAAAAAATGTGGCGAGTCTACTGTTAACTGAACACGTGATCTGCAAGAAAGAAAACATGCTTCATCAACAACATGCGAATCTAAAGGACGCGAGAAACAATGTCTCTAAAAAACTTCCGAACAAAACAAAGAGTATTTTAAAATGCGACTTCTAGTGTTACTCGAAAATGCTTCACAAACAATAAAAATGTTCCAAATTTTTTAATACGTATATTTAGGTGAGAGGATATAAGTAGATATTATATTGCTGGTTAAAAACAGCACCACAAACAAAGTCTAACATACTAGAAATCTTACTGCACAGCTAGACTTGCCAGATTTCTGAAATGATCAAATGGGACACCTAAATGCTTCCCCTCTCCCCCCCCCCCCTTGAACGTAGCGAGTATTCAAAAGAGTTGGTACACACTCCTGGCAGGTTTTTTGAGTACATTAATAGGGCATTTCATTCTTAATACTATGAATAAATGGTTACCAATTATGAACCTAAAACAAGGGTAGTAAGAAATTACACAAGCATATAAATTTAAACGTTTTATTTCTTAAACGTTGATATTTACAAGTTATTCAAGAAGAAGCACTTTCAATGAGAAATAAAAAAATATATCAATATTTACAAACACTTTTCAGTGACTAAGTCTGTTTTTTAAAAAATCTTTTTTTGGTTTTAACCTTCTTGTAAAAATCCTCACAGGCTAATCCGATATTAATTTTATAAATCAATGTCACAAAATGAAAAAGTATTTATCCAAAATAATCCGCCACAGTTAATTATTTTAAGACTTTTTTGGCCATCTGTAATTAAAATTAATCTTTTACCGAGACACAGGGACGTATACAAGAGTCGGGCGATGGGGATAATCGTCGCTTCCGTGAGGAACTCTCTACAGGTAATTTTTCGAAAATGAAGCTCAAATAACGCAAATTTAGACGAGTTTCATTGATGTTAGGAGAAGGGAGGTTTGGGTTCTTGACGCTATCCTGGAACAGTTTCGGAATTAAAGTCAAAACCTTTGTGATCAATATTTTAAAATCATTACTCAAAGAAAAAGTAAGTAATAGCAAGCAGTCAAAGTAAGCAATCGCCCTTCCTTTTACAAATTTCTGGATCCGTTCTTGCCTAGATGTGGAGTGAATTGGCCGGGGCACCGGGATTTTGTCTGAAAACCGAAACTGTCCCGGTCAAACTGGGACGTCTGGCAAGCTTATGTATAGCTAACAACTAAATGAATACATACGTGAAAGCAATTTGTACAGAAGTAGAGAAAATTGATTGTTGGGCGTTTGGTTCAAACGTGAATATTCCTCCTAAAACGCATGTACGCGTTAATTTTATACGAAACAATACACCGTTAAGTTTTGAAAGAAGTCTTTCAAACTCTTAAATAATCGCATGGATTCCTTTTGTAAATGAAGTTTAATCACTTCCTCACTTTGTTATCTTGTTTCGCTAATTAACCTCGGTTTAAATGAGATTTCTTGTTAAAAGGAATTACTAATGAGCAATAACATGTATAACGCTTAATGAGCAAAATGTATTCATTCATCTTTCTCCCAAATTTTGTACAAAAAAACTTATTTAAAGTAGGAAAGCTCAATGCTCTAAAGCTGAATTTATTACTTTTTCCGATGGTACACTTTCTAGATGGAAGATTAGTGAAATTTCATTAGCGGAGGAATTAATATTGTTACTTTCAAAGAAGAGCAAATAATTACTTCAGCGCACCGAATGAAAATAGTATTTCAGTATATAAAGATAATTATGCTTTTGTTGCATAAAAGAAATTTGCTTGGAAGAGTTTCTAAACTGTTTTTTTTCCCTTAAAAACA